>NW_009630751.1:0-24010 GCF_000690535.1 Cariama cristata | reverse complement strand
GCCAACTTCGGACCGACTCTCACAGGGGCTACAGTGCAGGAGGGCGAAACAGTGCTGCTAAAATTGGGGAGAGTTTGTCTCATCCTCTGAGGATCAAGTCCAGAAACTGTCACGACACAAATCCTTACAGATTCCTGTCAGCCACATTCAGAATGTTCCAAGGTAATGACTTAGGCAAAAATAGACAATTTGCAAGCTTGATGTGTTTAAAATGATAAAAGTTTTTAACTTGACTGTGAGGGTCACAGAAAAAAATGTAAGAGATATGAAAAAAAAATCTTAGTATTTTAAAAAGAACACATTTGCTTGAATAAACTTTATAATGTTAAGCATGATGTATTATTCAAAATACACAGAAATAAATTAATCGACTGTAAGTTTCACTGTATCTTAGTATTTTTACCAAGACTAAGAGTAACTGCTATGTTTTATCACAGAACCACAGTACACTGACAGAACACAAAAAGGCACAATGTTTCCTTCCTGTCACTATAAATATTCAAAGAACCTGTAAAGCAATTGGGTTACCTTTACCACGCAGATTAGTAAAGACTAATGCTGAGGTCACAGATTGCTCTTCACACCATTTCAGATGCTGAGGTCAACCAAGGTCTAAACACCGAGAGGAAGTAGCTTGCTCTTTGGTTATGACAAGTTTCCCAACAGATTACAATATCTCTCCAGAGGTTTTTCCAGGATCTACAGTTGCAACTTACTCTCTTTAAGCTAAATATCTGAATTTTTAAATGTTTATATATCACTGAAAGAGTTTGCATTCTCATTTATTAGATACATATACAATGAGCTTTATGTTAGAGGTAGGCAGACAAACTTTCTGTATTTAGATGTATACACACACTATTTCACGAATATCTGTATAAATGCAGGTGGTTATTATTTCAGGTATACAGTACATTATTTAATATCTAGGGCCAAATCATGATAGCCATTTTTAGATTGAACAGTGCCATGCCCTGTCAGTGCAAGTGGACAAATGAAATCACAGTAGAATGAAGCGCTATTCAGCATGAATAACACAAAACCCACATAGTTAGACTGTACATATAGTCAATGCCTATCTTCATTTCTACCAGTTTGGTACAGATGATCATTCGTGGGCTAGTGTTGTTTTTCTTTGTATTGTAAATTCACTTTGTGCCTTTTTTATTTATTTAGCAAATTGTGAGATGCTGATTCTATATTCCACTCTGCTGCTGACTTACTATATGCCATTAGACCAAATAATTTACTAGAATGGCCAAAGACTGGACAAATTTTTTAAATTAATGCCAAGCTGTCAAAGATTGCAGAGTACTGAACCCAATGTAATAAAGTTATTTGTTTTCTAAAACATGTTTTCAAAGTTTGTTTTTTTTTGTTTTATTCTCTACTATGTTATCTGGTCAGAAACATTTTTCTCTCTCTCAGTGTTGGTATCAGATAATGTTCATAGATATTAGCTTTGACAAAACTAAGCGGGCCATTTTTTAAAATAAATTTGAATTGTTCTCAACACTGCTAACACAAATATTTTCCGCTAATATCAAACATGTGGAAAAGCAACATTTTCCCAGCTTTCTTCACGGCATAGATTTTGCTGTTGAAAAGAAGGAAAAAATCTCTTTCTGCTTTCCATTCTGTTACTAACTTCCTGCTACTTCTCCCTTCTCACTATTACAAAATTCTTCTGTGAACCTGAATTTTTCACCTTCCTGTCAGGACTCGTATTAATTATGTCATCTGAACATGAAGATATTTATAACACATTCCAAAACTCTATTCTGTTTTGTGTCTTGTACAGAGCATACAGCCCAACAAGGATGATGAGTATGTGTGTGGATGTGCATCCAGAAAAATCTTCCAAAAGAATCTAGATTTATTCACTACTAATTAGTTTAGGGAAGTTCTTTCTTGAGGAATCTTATGAACCTAACTGTTAGAAGTTGAAGTGTCAGATTGAGAACAAAGCCATAGAATGAATAATGACAAATATTTGACTATGAGTTTTATAAAATACTCTGTGGAGTACAGACCATTATTAGAGATGCTTTAGGTCGAGAAGGTAGATATCCACTATGGTACACATTTTCAAGAAGGACCTAAGGCAGGGTTTAAGATACACAGACTAGAAACTCTGAATTCTATGCAGGTCACATTAGCAGGAATTGCATAAAAATAAGGTTAATAAATGCATAGCAAAATTCTGTAATGGCAAATGGGGATTCTATAATGACTATAACAACAAAGGGAAAAGAAACCTTTGTGGGAAAAAAAAGGCTTTGCAAACCTACTGGACTTCTTTGAAGTCTGATTATCGAGTAAAACAAAGTAATCAATTTACTCATTGGATTGACAATGTCACGTAGTTCTTTTCTCATAATCTCAAAACAACATGATAAGTCTAGAAATGTTGCAGAGAAAGATGATTGGATCCTCAGAGGTGTGTGGTGTCTTCTAGATGTGGAGAAGTTAAACACAGAACTCTTCCAGCTGGGGAAATATAGGACTGATAGAAAATAGGAAAGAGATCTATAGAATCAAGGAAGGTGAACAGAGAATAATTAACTTCTATTTTCCATAACAGGAAAACAGGGATATCTATTGAAATTGCCTGGTAAACAGTTTTAAAACAAACAAAAAAAGTTTTTAATAAACTCACATATTGTATCATGGAACATATTGACATAAATTGCATTACATGCCAGAACTTCGTATGAATGGACTTCAAAAGTAGACAAAGTAATGGAAGAATAGTCCATGAAAAGTTGATAAAGATGATGACCAAAATTTAATCTGTACTAGAAGAAGGTAGGATAGTAATGAATTTCAATTTTTCACAGAAAGAAAATTTTTGTTCTTTGCTTGCCCTGTTCTTATTTTTGTGTCTTCATCATTCTCTGCTGATCACGACCTGTGGTGGACCCAGGGAGGCTGTTCTTAACTTTAGGTATGTCTGCTTATTTCTGTATGTGGCTGCATAATGTACCCTTGAATCTGGTCACAACCTTTTCTTTTTTTTTTTTTTTTTTGAATGCAGAGTAGCAATGTGAATTTGTTCCTGCCAAATCTCTGAATTACTTCAGATGTCTGTTTGGATGGCGGCTGAATTCAGCCTGTGGTATAGGAATTTGCACTCTCTTGATTGCTGTTCCTATTAACATTTTAGTGTTTAATGACACAGTCATCCTATCTGTCACATAATTCTTGCCACTTTTATGCTATTCTTTTCTTCTCTTAGTCCACCTTATGGAGTAATGTGAATAAATTGCTACAGGACTAAACATTTTTAAGCCTTTTTATCAGGTCATATCACTCCTCAGCACTTTCTACACAAACAACCTATTTCTTAAATGCATTGCTCCATGAAAAATATATGTATTTTGGGAACAACAACATAAATTATGAAGGGGCAGAGAAGGAGGGTAAAATTTTTCACTTTAACTCTTTCATCATTATGTAGATATCAGTGTTAACATTAAAATGTTGTAACCTAACGGTGTAAGAAGATGGATGGTTGACGAGAATACATTTTTCCATATGAGTTGTCATCAGAATACACTGCAAGAAAGGAATTACATTCTTTTCTTCTTTTTTAGGAAATTGTGTTTGAGAGAGCACATTCAATTGCTAAATTCTGCCCTGAGTCTAAATGATATACAACTATTTATTAAAGATTCACTCTGCATTCACATAGGAACAATGTTGCAAATTAAATAACATGTTATTTGAATACATCTCTGAAAGTCCTATGAATTTAAAAATGCCTTTTTCTAAATTTTTTAAGAGATGTCTGACATGATCCTTTTTGGAATTAAATAGGCATGATGACAAAAACGTTCTTCGAAAGGCCACACTAAAGCTGTGAATGTAAATAGCTCTACACTGTGAATTATTTTTGTATTGCTTTATACATTACCTAATGTTTTTTGTATTGAGTATCTCCTCCTCAAATGTCTCCATTCATGTAATAAGCCCAAGGATTTTCTAAGGTGCATCTCAACATATTTGACTATTAAGTGCTTCTACATTAAGAATATAAAATAACTAGAAGATGGTGATCAATTTAAAAAAAAAACAAAACAAAACAAAACAACAACATCAGGAAGTATATCTATAGCCGATAATCTGAGCAAGAAATTCACAGGAGTTTTCAAGACCTTCCTTTTTCCTTTGAGTTGTCTAAGTACAAATCCATATTTTTTCATAACTCTTTTCTTTTCACTAATATAGCTGACAGAACTTTGTTCAAAGAGCATTCAAAATACATATTACAATACAGACTATTAAAATTGAGTAGAAACATCAGCATTTCTACCATATAAAATATTTAACTAATTTATGTAAATAACCAAAGCAGGATGTTATCAATTGTAGTTCTATTGTGCTTTCTGCTTTTGTTTTTCTCTTCATTACTTTTGTAGTATTTTCTAGGCTACTTTTAGATAAACATTTCATTTGTTGAACCTGATTTTTTCATGGTTACTAATTTTATTAAGGAGGACACAGTTTTATCAGACCAATATAAAACAAGTCCATAAATGTTTTTGGAGAAAAAATGTTAAATAAACTTGATACAACTTTTCAAAAAAGGGAGAGAGAGAACAGTTCATATGAATATCTTCTGGGATACATGTGGCAATCTGTAAACACTTGCTAGTTATACAGTGAATGTTTATTTACATAGAATTGTATGTATGGCTTGCCGTCATCAATCTGTGCTCCTACAATCAAATCAAACATATTTAGATGATGGTCTCCTGGAGGCAAATACAGTGTCTATAGGTTGAAGCTTGAAATAAAAGAATTTATTCTAATCATGTTTGAACGATTGTTAGTTTTGCTAGGACAGAAAGGTCTCATCCTACCTAATCCTGAATTATTAGACCAATTTCTCTGTCTTTCCTCAGTACCATATCAGACCTCCCCTGGCTTTGAAATAGCTTCAGGTTTTGTTTATGTCTTCCTGACAGGACCTTCATCTTTCTTTAGATGCCCAGTACATGGACTTTGTCGAGTTAAGCTGATGACATGACCTCACTGGCCAGAAATTTATCACTAAAAAAAAGGAAATGTTTTCACCTGGAAATGCTCTCACCTGGAGCAGAGTGAAGTCCAATGTCAGAAAATTCAGTTAAATTATTTATAGTGGAAACAAATTATCAAATATCTTTCAAAGGTGTTATAGTACCTACCCATTAATGGGGCCTTTTGGCAATATTTACACATTAAATAACTATCTTCTAGTTCCAAACCCATTTACACTTGCAAAAACATATGCTTGTTTTAATGGCACTTCTTATTTTTCTTTCCCTTGGATGAATAGTGTCAGTCCATTAGCCTTCTAATGGATTGACACGTTAAATTTAAAAAGTACATGTTTAGAAGAATGGTGTTCCAAATAGTAATGACAGAAATCAAATACCTCTCTCTGCTTGTAAGATGCTGCTTACTGCAGGCATAACTTTCTTTTAAATCAACCAAATTGCCATCAGCATATTCTTTTGGTGTAAGGAGGTGCATTTCCAGGTTTTCTTTAGGTTTGGTTCCCCATAAGACTTTTAACCTCTTCTTAAGTTGGTCCAACGACCTCCATGACTTATGTTATCACTGTATACTTGCAGTACAGCAACTGATTTCTGTCATTGGTTTGTCATTGGTTGTCAGTTCCTGAAAACCAATGGATGGATCTTTTCCAACTTTGCAGAGACAAAGATTTTTCATTTATTCACCAAATATGATCACAGCTGTATCCCACCTGGACTGAATCATATGTCTTAGCTGTGAGGAAAACTGAAACATGAGGGTTTGTAGTTTAAAATTGCCTATTGCTAGAGGTGTTATCATTTTTTATGCTAGTATTTGGGTAATTCAGTTATTTATCCAAGACTCTTGATACCTTTGTGGTATCTTGATACAACTGAAGGGACAGGTTTTCTCCCTGATAGACAGACAGGTAAATTTTTCTGAACTCCAAGTATTCAAGCCTTTTCTGACACATTTTTTTTCACAGTCAATTAGAATTATTTGTTTTCTCATTTCTTTATATTACATGCAAGACGTTTAACATCAAGACGTGCCGGTTCTCTATGATCCCACTAAGAAAGGCACCTAAGAGTCTGTAAGGTAACATTTAAAATGCTATTTATTAGAGCTAACACTATGAGAAGAGAATAACACAGATAATCTTATATTCTTTTAAATGGTGGGAGCCCTGCGCAGTGTGGTATCAAACAGGAGTTCCATTCACATATAGCACACCATGCAAACCTCATCTGTAGCAGGCGTTCTCCTCTTTTGGTCTTTCAAGCTATTATATGACGTTGTTACAAGGAAACAGCTCTATTTATCATGTCTACAGTAAAATAAAAACAATGTTCACATTTTAGTGATGTGCACTATTAGATAAAGGCAAGGCCATGCAGGTGGTGTAATTATGGGTATGGAGGGGAAGCTGCCCACAGTCTCTCTGTACGAGAAGCTGGCTGAGGTTATCCTGCAGTCAAGGAATTTGTGCAACACAGCACCAGTCTGAAGGCCACTCTGGATCTACGCCCGCCTAGAGTGTGTCACTAACTCCCTGATGCACAGTGGACTTGCGGTCAGACTCACGAAGCATGGTCAGTACTGATTCCAGGGGAACAGAAAAAGACATGTGTTCTCTTCACAATGAACAGGACAGCAATTACCTTGGTCATTTACCTGAATGAAATATACAGACCATGAAAACTAAATAAGGAAAAGATCCCAAATGAACAGAAATTAGCATAGATAAAAACAATAAACAGTTAATTGGCTATGGAAGAAGACAGGAACCCTGGGAAGGTGTAAGAGAAGACTTACAATTCTGATCCTGAGTAACCGTAAGAAGTAAACTGATCACAGAAGAGTGTTTGTTTCAACAGGGATTGTAAGAGCAAGGAAACAGGACAAAACACTTTTTCATTGTTGGGCTAAGACAAGAGGAGAAGATAAATTGAGAGTTTATCTCAGATTTTTTTTTAAATGGCTAAAGCTGGTAAATTGGAGGTTGCAAGCAAAAAATGGAAACCCATGAGAACCTGGAAACAGATAAGTTTGCTCTTCTTCTAAATTTGTTTGGGCTTTTTAGAGGTGACAGTGATGCTATTTAAGGAATGACAGGAGACCTGGTTACATTAATTCATTTCTAGCATGAACTGGTTTGCCTAGAGGAAAAAACAGGATGGCTGCAGGCTTGCCTCACTGTTTTTTCGTTTCTGTGCAACATTTGGGAGCACCAGTGTTGTATCTAAGTTAGATAATTATGTAGATACTTATGTTGAGATCACAGTATATTATAGAATTTCAAATGCTATTGCCGTTATTTAATTCTTCTTTAGGTTTTGTTTCTTATTTTAAGAGACAAAAAAAAAGGTGGGAAAAAACTGTTACTTAAAATAATTTAATATGGTGGATTGGAATGCACAGATTTTGCTTGCCTATTTCTGACTTTTTTTTTTATTTCTTAGAAATATCTGTGCTATTAAAAGCATTTACATCATAGGTTTACATTTTGAGTGTCCATTTGAATACCATCACTTAAAGCTTTAACGATTTAGAGCTGCATCTTTTTAAACCCTCTACTTGTTAACTTTAAGTTTTGGCTTCCAAGGAACAAGTTTCATGGTAAAACATAATGGAAAATGTAGGAGTGTGAGAACAATGTCCAATGTTAATAGTAAAACTCTTACACCCCACTGATTTGCTTTTCCTATAACTCTACCTAGAAGGTGGCCACACTGTCAGCTTCTCAAACAGGTACTCACCTTGGGCAAGAAGCCCCAAGAAAGTCTTTCTGTCTTTGATTACCTTTACAGGAATGTCAGAAACACTTTTCTGCAATGTGAAATTAGTCTGCTGAGGTACAGGAGTGGAGGCAAAAGAAAAAGATATGCCCTTAATGTATATTGCCCTTAGATAAGTATCTACCACATTGGGTCTCTTTTGTCTTTGAAAATAAGATTATCTTCTAAGCACACTTCAGTTGGGAGACTGTCACTGTTTGGGATAAAAATGATGATGTGTGACTAAATGGGCTCAGATAACAAAGCACTCTTAGTATATTGGACATAAATGAGCCACACAAATTTCCTGCTCCATGGGAAACATGACACAGTCAAGGAGAGAAGGTTGGCGGCCAACTTGGCAGCCCCAGCTGGTAGCATGCAGGTTACAAGCTTCCCCATCCAACCATTAGAGCTCACACACTCCAGTAATGCTCACACATCCAACAACCCCAGTACTTATAGGATTGGGTGAAGAATACGCAGTTCTGGTTGGCTTAAATCCCACAGCCTGTGCTGGGTTGGCTGTTGCTGCATAGGCATGCACAACTTGACCTTCTGGAAAGTTCTCCACATGTTAGATGTTAGTTGAGGGCACATGCACCATGCTGCAGCAGTTTAGCTGCAGACAATTAAGAGGAAAACACCAGCCACCTTTCTCCCTTTAATCCCCAGCCTAGGAGCAGTGGTGTATCAGAACATACATATAGCTTTAAACATCTATAACCTCTGTGGGGAAATCCAGTTGGCATGAATGCTGGATGTTGCTGCTACTGACTCACTACATCTTCCATATCAAGTTCATCTCAGAACAGTGCAACTAGCAAGGAAATTAAACCACAGTTGACAGTGAAAACACCTATGCTGTGATATACACTGTAGATATAAAATAATGCTGTTGAGGAACCTACAGATTATTGTGGATTTTAATAATGGAAAACAGATTTAGAGACTGATGATAATGAGATAATGATCAGTTGCTGCTTGTATAATCTCATTATAAGGATCATTTTCTTGTTGATTAATAAAAACTGCATATGCTGCCAGCAATGCAATTAAGGTAGTCATCAAAAAGACATTCTGGAAAATAACCACAGCTGATAAAGTTCACTTTTTTAATAAAACAGCAACATTAAAAATGTAGTAGTTTCCTTGATATTTTTTCATGTTTTTCACCTCTCTTTTTTGTCTCAAAAAGGAGAAGATAGTAGTAAAAGTGTTTGAACTGATATCTGGCCAAATTTAAAGCAAATGTTACTCTAACACATGCTGCCAGATATTCTCTAGTTTTAGGCATGCAACTAAAATGTCTATCTTTTTTTTTTCCACTGAATGTATCTCTTTTGAAGCTTCTCACTGAAGGTGCGCCAATCACTCTGCCGTACGATGTCAAAGCTGCCTAAACAGAACGAATATCCTCCAGAGTACACATGTGATATTCTTGCCTTGTGAATGCTTAGAAATGAGCATTATGCTGTAATGGAAGCTGCCTGAGGTGGTTCTTTCTGTGCTTTTCATAAAGAAATAATAATCTTTGACCTGCTGAAAGAGGAGGGAAGAAGACAAACATTGCCATCAAATTGGCATCCAAGACAGTAGTGCAATCCTGAATGTTTGATCAATCTGGGTACTTAATACAAAGTTTTACTAGAATAGTGGCCTTCGTGCTGGCTAACAGAAAGAAAGATCAGTGCTAGGACTAGCTCCTGGGAAAAAAAAGGAGGAAAAACAGCAGAAAGTGTTGTAAACTTGGAGAGTACCATTCACAGGAGGAAGAATGAGAGGACGTAGACTCCCCATTTCAGTTTGTCCTCTATTGTGATGGATTTCACCACTTCAGTTGCTTTATTTATTGTGCCCCATATTTCAAGGGCTTAAAGATTCATAAATGATGACTGTAAAAATTACTAACACAATATGTGCCCACTAAGTATCTGCAAGTAATGAAGAAGAATAATAATATAATAAAAGAAAAATTCTTCAAAGTATGAACAACTTTCTGAGTGCAAAAAAGCACGATGTATTGGAGATTCTTTACCTGAAAATTAAGTTCTAGATAGATTCATTGGAAGTATTGAGCAGCTACCCATTATGGATCAGACTTTTCGTTCTCTTTGTAACTCTTGTTCTAAATATTCATAGTCTGTGGGATTCACCTCTCGTCTGCATTTAGTTGTCCTTATGTATATGATTACATGTGAACCACTTGCCTAACCTGCTGCTACAGTCAGGGAGCCATGGTTAGTACAGTCAATTGAGTTCAATGGGATCACATTTTTTGTGCAGTGAGAATGGAATATAATCATGTAGTAAGTACTATAACTACATGGACTCACTCAAATTGTGCAGCCTAACATGTAGGAAAATATTTCAGGTAGAACTAGAAAGGCCAGACACAAGTAACATTCAGTCTGAGAGACATTGTGATGCATTGTGCAGTATTGTGCTCAAGCTATTCAGCCTTATCAATCAGCAGGGCACATTAACTTTACCACAATGCCAACTACATGGCCTCCAAAATTAATTTTTTTAAAGGTGGCCAAGTTGGATCTTTGTACTAGCTTCCATGTTCTTCTGATGCTAGGACTTGTGAAGGAAGAGCACTCCCCCACAAAATAGTCTCAGTCTGTGCTTGCACAAGTAGACATGGCCAAGTATATGCACGCTATCAGTGTGTCCTTCTCTCACACACTCTTTGTTTCAAAACCAAAATGGAAGTAGTTTGCTGAACTTCACAGAGCAAATGAATTGCTAGAAAAGAATAGTACCTGAGACCGTATATTATTTCCTTCTTGCTGTAGCCAACAGACAGTTGCCAAGTCTTGAAATTGCTGAGCTTTCTTAGAGCACACACACATCAGTAGTTTAAGAGTGCTATTTGGAGACAGGTGTTAAGAGAGCCTGCATCTTTGGCTCCTTTGTGCTTAATTTCTTTCTTATGTCTCTCCCTTTTCATAGGGGAAAACAATATGATTAATTAAGTATAACTGCCCCTAAACTACTGGTTTTGCTCAATACTTTTGATTGTCCCATAGTAGCCAGTATGTTACTGCTAAGTTTGGTTTCATAAGGCAGATTTCTAAAACTAAGAACAAGTGGGCATCACCAAAGACTATAAAATTATTACTCTGTCATTCTGCTCAAAGTCTGTCAAACACCAAGGAAAAAATACCAAAGGTAGAGAAGGAAAGTAGTTTAAAATATAAACAAAGAATCCTTTTTTTCATGAGGCTGTCATCATAGATGCTACCCCTGTAGGGAACATTTTTTGAACTGATTTCATGATTAGCAGAAAAATAATAATCTTTAACTTTCACTCAGCTAAGACATATAATTCAAAATATCTAAATGTTACAAATTATCTTCTTTTTCTATAACAGTCTAAAAAATTCACTGTAATAATCCTGAGTCTGTAGCATAATTTCTTGATGCCCCTGATGACTTTAAAGTAAGGTGATCCTCAGTTTTCAGCAGACATCTCAGTGCATATGCAAAACAGTGAAAAAATAAATTTTGTCGATGCAAATTTACCCCTTACTCATGCAAACATACCATGTGAAACCATAACACTATTTACTAAAATTATTTTCATATATACACAAAGTGGTGTCAGTTCACACTTTCTCTGACCCACGTCTATACCAATAAATAAGCTTCTAAGGAAGATTTTGGCACAGTTTTTCTCCATACTAACATTTTACAAAATGGTAGAAAATGAATAGAAAATAGAGCCAGATATTTGGAACTCCTGAAAAACTCCTATCAAGTAAGTTTTCCTTTAGAGATGTTTCTTACGTATTTTAAAGTTATCAGTGTGCAAGAAGTATTCATATGTGTCCTTTCAGTATAGGCAATAACTAGTGCCTTTGAGCTGGTGAACTAAGTTCGGCCTATGATTTATTATAAATGTTAATGACCTTTATTTCTCTTTCTAGGTACCTTCACCATAATGTCTAAACATTAGCAATAACAACAGCAATTTTTACCAGTATTTTATTAGGAAATAAAAGGTCAAATGGAATACGTTTCCTTTCTTTTACACTACAGACCCTCCAATTCTTTTCCCAAAATTGTGGTTTTTGTTCAAGCTCTGCATATTGCATTGGACTACTCAGAGGAACTGCTTATGAATGTTTTGAGATCTGAAGGCAATTAATTGTTTTTAGAAACACGTAATTCCTGTTAAGTCTGGGGAATTCGTTAGAAATCATGCCATATTTTCTGTTTTCATGGGTCTTTCTTGAAGTTCTGTGCTTGAGAATATCAGCTCTTATTTAAAAAGAACCAGAACAGTCAAAGAATTAGACTTAAAGCTTTTATGTTTGTGAGCAAATCTTGAAGACCATCAACTCCAAGCAATGGGAAAAACAGGAAGATGATTAAAAGAAAATGAAAAACATTATTTTAGAATATCCAGATTTGTAATCAATTAACATGAATTTATGAACCAGACTCACAGTATGTGTATCATGACTCCAGTCATGTGCGGCAAGTTCTGTACTCTCCATTCAGGCTTGAGAAAATTTGATGGGTTAGGTCTTTTTAAGGTATTTAAGGAGAAGTTGCTTGAATCTGTGTACTTTGTTTTCCATAGCAGTTATTGTCATAGAATCACAGAATGGTTTGATTGGAAGGATCTTAAAGATCATCTGGTTCCAATCCCCCTGACATGGGCAGGGACACCTTGCACCACACCAAGTTGCTCAAAGCCTCATCCAACCTGGCCTTAAACACTTCCAGGGCTGGAAAGGGGCATCCACAACTTCTCTGGGCAACCTCTTCCAGTGCCTCACCACCCTCACCATGAAGAATTATATTTAATCTAAATCTTTGCTTTTCCAGTTTAAAGCCATTGCCCCTTGTCCTATCACTCCATGCCCTTGTAAAATGTCCCTCCCCAGCTTTCTTGCAAGTCCCTTTAGGCACTCTAAGGCTGCTCTAAGGTCTCCCTAGAGCATTCTCTTCTCCAGGCTCCATAACCCCAGCTCTCTCAATTTGACTTCTTAGGAGAGATACTGCAGTCCCCTGATCATCTTCATGGCCTCCTCTGGACTCGCTCTTGTGTTGGAAACCCCAGAGCTGAAGGCAGTACTGCAGGGGGATCTCACCACAGTGGAGTAGAGGGGCAGAATCCTCTCCCTTGACCTGCTGGTCACGCTGCTTTTGATGCAGCCCAGGATACGGTTGGCTTTGTGGGCTGCAAGTACACATTGCTGGGTCATGTTGAGCATCAACCAGCACCCTCAAGTCCTTCTCAGGGTTGCTCTCAATCCATTCTCTGCCCAGCCTGTATTTGTGCTTGAGATTGCCCTGACCCATGTGCAGGACCTTGCCCTTGGCCTTGTTGAACTTCATGAGGTTTGTAAGGGCCCACCTCTCAAGCCTGTTCAAGTCCCTCCAGATGGCAACCCTTCCCTCCAGCGTGTCAACTGCACCACAGGGCTTGGTGTCGTCGGCAAATTTGCTGAGGGTACATTCAATCCAACCGCTCATGTTGCCGACAAAGATGTTAAACAGCGACAGTCCCAATATCAGAAAGAATTATACAGAAAGCATTTAAATGATTGCTCTTGGTGAACACATTTTTTCTATTGTCATGACTAAACTGCATCATGTGACTCTGCATGAATTGTATGACATTCATATACCCCAGTAAGCTGAAAATCAGCTTGCGACTCATGCAAAACCAAATTAATTAATATATTTGACTGTAAAAATATTCATCAAAGCTGACTAACTTAAGTGGGAAGAGTTTTGGACAGCACCATACTGCAAAAAAAGATTTCTTTGAGGTTTTAAACTTCCATAGCCTAAGACATCAGAAAATCGTTATTATGCATAACAAAAAAAATCCCAATGTATTCAAGTTGGACAGTGCATTGCTGTGATTTTTAGAGGATATTTATCCATTACAACTTTGTCATCAAATATTGCCTGTGGCCTATAGTTATCGTCACTATGCATTTACATTTCAATTGGAAAAAAAGCCACTTTCTTTTTGTCTTCCCTGATTAACATTTTGAAGCTCTGTAATTTTCTTGCTGCTCAGAGAAACAAAGCACCCAGGCTCACAGAGAAAACCCATTCAGCAAGATATAAATATTTGCTATTCAGAAAATCTCAATGAGGGTTTAGTTATTTTAAACTAAAAAACGAAAATTGCTAATAATGATTGGTTTCAGCTAATGAAATGCTTTTATGCAAATATGTGAACCCTAAATATGACCTGGAAACAAAAGACTGCTTAACAGTTACTATTAAGCAATACATTAGGGGATCAATTAAACAGAACTCTTTCTAATGAATAAGCTGTACAAGAGTTGCTATGGAAACCTGGAAAGAGAAAGCCCTAGAATGCTAATTTGCAATTTTAAGAACATAAAGTATTAGAGATCTGCTAGTGGCTGGCTGGAGAGTCATATACCAAAGTTAAAAAGTCTCCCACAAACACTGTCTCAAAAAAGGAGAAGGGAAGTAAAGGTACAGAGCCATGATATTCATATTCAAGAATGACATGAAAAAATTATAAATGGAATATTGTATCTGAATGGGGAGTTATGAATATATCATTCCAAAGTGGACCATCAGAGGGAGCCAGAAATCACAGTTTCTCCGTGGAAGATCATTAATTATAGTCTAGGGAACATTGAGAGTGAATAGACACTTCCTCCAGAAAGAAAGTATAGATGCATAATAGTTGAAGAAGGGTTAACAATACTTTTGGGTTCTTCATGTTTCAGCCAAACCAGACACATGCTTATGGCTCTTCTCTATTTTTAAAAGACAGGTTATAGACAATTATAAGATAGCAGATCTGAAAAGTGAATAAAATCACTTGAAAAGTTGAGATGCGAAAACTTGAAGGCCAAATAACTTAATTCAGAAAATTGATTGTATTTATTTTTAAGCATAAATTACTTTTATTTTAAAACATAAAGAAAAAACTTTCAAGTTTCTGAGATAAAGGATTTTTTTAAAAATAATCCCAGCTACTCCTGTTTTCCTTCAATGCATGTGTTAAGGAAAAAATTAATATTATATTTAATTTCTTTGACTTGAAGATGCTATAACAGCAATGATCCTTTTTAAGTTTGATCATGTGGAAAAAACTAATTTTTCCCACTGAATTCAATGGCAAGATACCGAAACTTTTCCACACTAGGCTTAGATTTGGAACAATAAATTTTTTTTCTTAGGCAGATACACTTCTAAATGCTTAATCAGATATTGGAAACCTACAGTTTTTAATCTTGAATTCTAAGAGACAGAAGTAGGCTGTGCTGGTGTCTACACTGAGTGGATACAACAGCATGGAAAAACTTGGGCTTAGGGAATTCTAGAAGAACTCTAGAGATGAAACTCAGATCTTATCTGTCCCTGCTACTTAACCCAAAAACCTAAATAATTGCTTTGTGGATGGGAAGGCCATCCCATGTTGCACTCCAAAATTCCCACCTACCCATGTATTTACCAAAAATGACTGCAGGGTCATTCAACATTGCCTTCTGCAAAAGTAGGTAGGATTTATGGATGGTAGCTATGCTAGAAGGCAAGTCAGAAGACAAACCACAAATATCTGCACACAGTGATGTGGATCTTGATCCGGCCAACAGAAGAAATATTACCTAGATAATAAAATGCTATGTTAAAGGTGATGATTACATTGCTGTTAAATACTTCCTTTATGAAATTATTATACATATTTTTGTTTGGAATCCACGAGTATAACATATATAAGATATCTCAGTCTTTAGAAAGACTAGACTGGGCTGTGGCAAATTTTCATATTGACCAAGGACTTCAGATTCATATTATACTCTCCTACATTCTACTTTAATGTAATTCAAAAGAATAACATTAAGTTTCTATCTAAACAATGCTTGTCTATGATATTTAATTTGAAAATAAATATATATAATGGAAAAGAAAAATATTGTTATCAGAATTTCTAAGGACTGGATGATTTAAACAAAACTTTTAGGAGAGATATGTTATTCAGTAGATTACAATGGTTGCATTTATTCCTGTCTTTTCACACATCTGAAGGAGTCCACACAATACATAATCTCACAGAAAGCAGCGTTTACAATGACATACATTTTCTTCCTGAACTCTTTTCATACTGCACTGACAATTTCTCCTTTCAACAGAATAGATTTCTTCATGTCTACAGCCACTGGAATTGCTCTCCAATATTATGATAAATGTTATATTTATTGTAGTTGAGTGTATACTAGCACAGAAATCCCTCTACACAGGTAGAAGGATGGTTTATCAGATAGTATATGGAGAAGATTCATAGGCTGGCCTCTTTCAACGCAGTTTTACCAAAATTAAAAGGTGGTATCTTAGCCACGTGAATCTGTAAAATTTGGCTAAATGTCCTTGTAAATTGCAGACTAAACTTACATCTTGGACACTCCCTGCCTTCTTTCTGGATAGAAACATGAGTTTCTTCTATTTGTATCTTTACAGGGAGTTATCTACTGAAATTACTGGGGACAATTCAATCTGCTTTTCATGAAGTGGTGCAGAATGACCCATGGTGTTGATTAGAAATATACGGAAGTACGGAAGTACATTGAGTACAAAAAAAAAAAAAAGGCACAAAGATAAATTAATGCTCAAGCTGAACTCCTGGTGAAGCTTAACTACACCTGACACAAACTCAGCAGTATTGTAAATAAGAACAATGCTGGAGGTGATGTCTCTTGGCTGCCTGTCAAAAGTTACTGCTTGGCAATACTACGTTTCTTCAGTGACACTGCTAAGAAGCCTTGGAGCAAATGCCAAAATACGACACTAGATCTGCTCGGTAGTGACAGGCAGGACTCAGTAACGTGAAAAAGTCCACACAAATGTGGTGATGAGTTTGATACTCCTAACAGCTCTGCATAGCCCCAAAGAACAAAGAGTGGAGATAGGAGAAAAGACCATCACCCCACACTCCAGCACCTCACTGAGGCACAACTGCAACTTGTGGTCCTCTCATAGGATCACAATGGGAAGCTTTGTGTAAGTGACTGAATTTAGTCATCAGCAGCAGGGTCAGTAGTAGAGCTGATGAAGAATTTTTCAGTGAAACAGGTTTTTAAAAATTCATCAGTTCATCAAAACAGAAAACTCTCTGTGAAAGAATTGTTCTTTGACAGATTTCTGAAGTAAAAAGAAAGGAAAAAACCCTTCCTTGATCTTGAGTACCATTTTCTGAGCAATACATTTTATTATGATATCAAAATTACTTTTTCTTTGAAAATGTAAGATAAAATTTTACAATGTTTAGTCTTTTTCAAATATTGACAATAGTTATTGACAATTTTTTTTAAAAAATTCAATGCTTTATACATGGTTTATATGTATGACCTGGGTTTTCAAAAATCATGAAGATTCTACAACAATAGAAAAGAGCTTTCCTTTGCAATTTTAGGGAACAGTCATTTCCTAGCTATCTCTTCTTAAGAGACTTGAAAATCTAAACCAGTTTTGTACAAATTCTATTATTGGAAAAAGAAAGTTCTATGTTAGCATTATTTATTCTCTTTCATGGGGCTTTTTTACTAGCAGAGAACTTGACTTCTAATTCTAGCCCTGTATTATTATCAAAGGAAGACCAGCATTCACACTTAAAGGTGCGTATCTCTGAGGAACAACTTATTCCTCAGCTTGATCAGGGATTTAGTTGTCTAAATGAAGTTACCTGACCCTGAAAAATCTAGGCTCAGATCTTGACCAACTGTTTGAATGATTACTTTCATTGTTATTTACCTCAGGGTTTTCTTTCCTCCTAGTTATTAAAAAATAATAATAGAAGCACTCCAAATGTACCAGGAATAGAAGTCCTACAGCAAGAGCTGTAATGGCTGTGAAATAGGATCAGTGACTGTAGTAAACTCCCTTCTTTTCTAAAATTTCTTAAATTATTGTGCTCTCTACGTTCCCATCAACTCTATGCACTCAAAAGGAGTAATATGAATAGATCTTTAAGAACAGACCCCTGATTAATACATGTCACTTTGCCTAGTAAGTGACACAGATCTTTTACTTGAGCCAAACTGTGTTAAATGAGTTGTTTTAGCATTGTCTGTGGTGACCATAAGGTGAGATACAAGGTTAAAAAATAAAAATTTTTTTTAAAAGTCATACGCCAAGTAACAGAGCAAGGATTAATGATTCATGAAACAGAAAAAAAATAGAAAAAAATTGGTTTACCTCACTTTTTTCCCAAATATTTTAAAGCCACCAATGAAAGTTATGTATTTTGTATTTACTGAAGATTATTCCTTCTGAGTCTCAAGCTGTCAGTCAATCATGATTTGTTTAGTAGAGGCAATACACTGCAGTAGGTGTATCATTATAGCTTGACATTTTTTTCCAAATGTGGAAATGTCATATTTAATGACACAACAAAGCCAGAAATGCTGAATGAATTGAAGTAAAAATCAGACATTCAGTTGATTAATTAAAGGGTAGGCTAAATGTGTCTATATAAAATCACACCTTTTTATGGTTCTGTCTTTGGCATTCTGAGCACAAGCTTCCATGTCTGTGCTTTGTCTGAGAAGAGAAGAAAATCATGGGAAGGGTATATTGTTTACTGTCATAGTAAACCCGAATTTTTTGATGGTCCATTTCTCCTACTGGCTTATTTTTTCCTAGTTTTAGCAGGCTGGGGTGCCAATTCAACAATCACTGTTGTTTTGAAACAGTGTCTTGATGTTATTTAATTAAAGACTGGACAATCTTTTCTCTCATTGCCTGTTTTTATCTCAATTTATTTTTTAGCCATAGCACCCTCCCATGAGAGGAAAAAAATTAAACATGTTTGATGACTGTAGAAGGTGGAAAGAACTTGCCAAGGAGATGCTGTGTGCTCTTGCTAGAATTTTTAGTGGCTTTCGGACAAGAGAGTGTAACCCGATCGAGGGTAAACACAATAATGATAACAGTTTTGCCATGGCTGCTGGCGCTAGGGTATTGATTCTGTACCACCAGGACTGTTTGAAGTCGTTTATGAGCATTCAGGAAAGAAAAAAACCCCTAACAATTATTGACACCTTTCACCAGGCATACAATGCATGGTGGCAAAGACATGAAGAAGTGGTCTTTCTCTGTTATTTGGGTGTCAGACAGTAACCTGACACAGGAGCCAGTACAGCTGCCTTCATTTAATGCCCTTCAAATTTCACGAAATGTGATAAATAGTTGAGGATCTGTGTTAGCTTAAAAAAAATTAACCCTTTCCATACATATTTCCACTGTCTTTTTCATCCAAAACTGCAATGAAATTCAGTCTTTGTGATAACAGCATTACACCAAGAGAAGTTGAACAAACCCTTCTAATGCCCTTTGAGAGAAAGTATTGTTCAAAAATATGCTGACAAGGGTCTCTCCCAAGCCTAAATTATACGCAAGATAACTTTCTTGTCCAGAGTTCACCTTATTGAGAAGCTTAGGAGTTCTGAAAGGGATTAGTACACTTGACTTGTTTATGTTAATAAAGTTCTTTTTACTGCTTCTAGTATAAATTTTACTGTCAAGCATACACCTATAATTTTACATTTCTTAGAAAATGTTTTGTCAGGAGATCTTGAGATTTTATTTATGAACTACTTTCCACAGAGGAGTTAAATCTAACTGATATGCCCTGCCTCTCAGGATGCCATTAACTCTGTGACACTTCACAGCCTTTGTTAATCAAAATTGCTTCAGCTGACTTTTAGTGAAACAGAGGCAGATACAGCCTTCCTTGTCAGTACAAGCTGAAGGCACACAGATTTACGTTTTCTTGTGCTGAAGCTGGTTTGGAGACTTCATATATCTAGAAGTTTCATATATTTAAGTTTCTCCCTTACATCTTCCAGTGTATTCCAGCTGTAGTTTGCCTCTCAGTCATACTTGGAAGTTTTTCTGTATATCTGTTACATTCAAAATACAATTACTGAAAGAGAACAGCTGGACTTTTAACTTGATGCTCACTATCTTCTTGTTCTATACTATTTTGAAAGTAGTAGCACCTAAAAGAATGACAAATCTCCATGAAACATGAAGATGTAGTGGTTAATTTAAACTTGCTGCTCAAAGGTGAAATCTGGCTACTGTGGAAAATATTGCATTACCTCCATGCTTTTCTGACTGTCAGTTAGCTCTGTCTCGACAGCATGTTCACCGTTGTCCAGACACCTAAATTGCATTCTGGCAACACTCATATCTCTGTTCTAATCCAGACAAAGTCCCCAGAGAGAATGCCTTCTACTGGGCAATGATATTTTAAATAGAAAATATTCTGTGCACTCCTTTTACATGTTATATTCCAATAAGTAAATTCAAATTAAATGGTCCCAAAATTAAGTTTCTCCATTTGTGAAATCATGTGTAAATACATATTAACCAGGAAAGGCAATTAATACAGTTCAAGACCATGTTCTGCATCGAACTTTTCCTGACTTTGGTTGATGCTAATACAGGGGAATAAGCTAGGGAAGAGCTAATTAAGCACCTTGATATTACTTCCTAATGTTTACAGACTGACAAGGAAAGTAATTTCATTCATCCCACCAAACTTTGGATATTTTTCCAAGCCAAACTTGGTCTGACTCCTAAATCTACATTCAAATATTCATGCTTTGTTCCAAATTGTATTTAGTCTATGCTTTTGGACTATATTGGTTTTGCATTCTAAAAGTCAACACTACAGACACGAATTACAAAGGATTATAAAGTTACAAAATACACTAGTAGCTACTAAAGGAACACCTTTTTTAATAAAAGTGAATAAATTGTTCAATATGCCATTATTAGTGGTCTATCCAAGAGAGGGCAAGGCCAGTGCCTGGGGAAGGGCAAGAGGAACCTTCTATTTTTTTCCACTGTCAGAAGCCAATTACAGGCTTTTAAATCCAACTGAGATCTCTCTTGTTATCTGTCATCACCTGCATCACTTTTTGCTTCCCTTCTATCCAAAAGTACAGCAATTCCAGCATTCAGGTTCTCCTCCCTCCAGCTTTCTTTAACTGATGGAGTCAAAGCAGCCACAGCTTACGCTGCTGCTTCCTCCCTGTGCAGGAACCTCACCAGCCTCCTGATTGTGGTCTCAGGCTGCTGTTTAGATGGTCTTTCTTCCAAAGCCATAGGTAGGAAGAGAGCCTTTCACTGTGTCTCAGAAATACGCAGTTATGGAAAATAGGACTATTGTAGTCCTCTGTGTAAATTGCAAAAGTATGTTTTTTGCTCCTCCCAGCTGTAAAAAGGAGTCAGAAACAAGAGAGATATACATTTAAGTAAGTACAAACAAATGAGTGTTATTTTTTCCAATGTAAACAAACTGCTACTAATCAGAGAACAAATGCGAGTTTCCACAGTTCCTCATCCTACAGTGCCAAAACCTGCCAGCCCCCGGGTGGCTCCTGTGCAGGTCACTGTCCCCAGGGCCCCAGTGACCTTCCTGCAGAGCTGCTGCCCAGGCAGGCAGTGCCCAGCCTGGATGACTGCCCAGGACTCTGCTTCCCCAGGGACAGGGCTCAGCATTTGTCCAAGCTGAACTGCACAAGACCCATTCCTCCAGCATGCCCCGGTTCCTCCTCTTGGCAGCCCTGCTCTCCAGTGCGTCAGCCAGCTCCCCCAGTTTGGTGTTACCTGCCAGCTTGAGAAGCAACTGTTCCCTCACCTCCCCCTGTCCATTGAGGAAGATGTTAAGCAAGACACGTCACAGTATAGACCTCTATGTCTTACCAGGTTTTAGGCAGCATGCAACCCATTTACCACCACTGCCAGAGACCAATCATCCAATTAAGTTTTTGTCTAACTGGTTGGCCTTTCATTCAGGTTGTGGCATTCTAACCTGCATAGAGTATTGTGGAAAGTAAGTGTCAAAAGCCTGGCTAAAGTAAAGGTAGATTATATCCTCTACTCTCTCATTGTCCCGAAATCTAGTCATTTATAATAGAAAGCAATCAGTTTAGTCAGACATGATTTAGGCTTGGTAGATTCATGGTAACTTCCAGATCACTTCCTTCTTCCCATGTACCCAGAAATGGAACTCTGACCTCTGTCCTCCATGTGTCTTATATATAGTCTGCCCTTGCAGTACGTGCTGAGCTCTGTCAAGACAGGTCTCTGAGCCAGCACGACTGCATAAATTCAGCATTCTTCTTCTCATAAAAGCAACTGCTGCATAGAGATTAAAGGAATCCTTTCAATGGGAGCTACAGGTTCTCGGCACCTCTTAAAAACTGAGTTATAAGTGGCTTTTCTGCATCTATGCACACTGCCTCCAGGCAAGCTGGGAATGAAGCCAATATCTCTTCAGGATTCATGTTCACCAGTACAGGACAGCCATTTCTCTCTGCACTATAATGCAACAGGGACTTGGGTGTTGCAACTAGTTGCAAAAATGCTAATGTATCCAGATGTAACACAGAGAGGTGTGGAGCCAAGGAATGCGCTTGGTGTCACCAATCAAACTGAAAATTGTCTGTCAGTAAACTGAAATTGGAGGGCATCTCAGTTAATAAAAGACAAGCATAGCCAGAGCTACCTCCCTTGACAGGCTAATTAGCCAAAAGCGGGCAGTGCTGAACAGGCTACACAAAGACTCTCCTGAGTATTCTCTGTCTCCTACCACATGTCAGAACTGATATCCTGTGGACCATGATCTGCTACTAGTCACAGGACCCCAGTTCTCCACACTGCCAGTCAGGCGTCATCAGCTTACGTATGCTGTTGCCAGTGTGAAAGCCAGAAGTGTATTTTCAGCTTTCTTCCATAATGCCAGTCATGAACATTTGATACCTGCTACCACTTATGTTTGGAAGAATGGTTACGAGATATTTATTAAGAATGAGTTGTTGACATCTCTCATTCCTTTTACCATGAATTTCATGTTCTGTGGCATTTTCTGAGAGCATCTGTTGCTGAGAACAGATGAAAATTCTCAGTTTTCACTTAAAAGAATTAAGATTTTAGCAGTTACAATAGCAGAAACAATCTGGAATTTGTACATGAGGACAAAATGTACATTTGTACATTGTTTTGAGATAAAGCTCAAAACTCAGAAAGCAATTAAAGAAGAATCTATTTGTCTTTATTACGTTAAAATTATTATTTTAGATTATTCTAATAACTGGGCATTAAAATTTCCATGTGAATGTCTATTAAATGAAGTCATGGCCTATGTCTGTTTCCTGGGAAAACATCAGGTCTGATTACTAAATCTGGAGCTCGTTGCTCCCATGTTGATTTTAATAGATCTGTTGAAGTTTGGATTTGGACTCAGTGCCTGTGGGGACAACAGTCAGATCTGAGACTCTATCTATTCTCTCTAGCTAATAAAAGAATTGAACCAGTCCAGTTTCATGGCACAGGTTGACGGGCTAGTACTAAAAGACAGTGACAGGATTAATGTCAAAGAAACAACCATGCATTGAGACATATTTAATAAATATCAGATAGTCACAAAAATGTAAGGTAACAGAAAATCAACTTAGCTGTTTTACAAAACAATCATGCATGACATGTAAACAGCAAAACAGCTACCCTAGACTTCCAGAGGGCAGACTTTGGCCTGTTCAGGGCGCTGGTTGAGAGAGTCCCTTGGGAAACAGTTCTGAAGGGGAAAGAGGTACAGGAAGGCTGGACATTCTTCAAGGAGGTAATCTTAAAGGCACAGGAGCACGCTGTCCCGATGTGCCGCAAGATGAGTCGACGGGGACTAAGACCGGCTTGGTTGAACAGAGAGATCTGGCTGGAACTCAGGAATAAGAAGAGAGTTTACCAGCTTTGGCAGAAGGGACAGGTAGCCCAGGAAGAGTACAAAGATGTTGTTAAGGCTTGCAGAGAGAAAATTAGAAAGGCAAAAACCCAGCTGGAAGTCACTCTGAACACAGTCGTAAGAGACAATAAAAAATGTTTTACAAATATGTTAACGACAAAAGGAGGACCAAAGAGAATCTTCCCCCTTTACTGGCCCTTTACGGGATGAATATGGGAACATTGTCATCAAGGATTAGGAAAAGGCAGACGTACTTAATGCCACCTTTGCCTCAGCCTTTAATAGCCAGACCCATTATCCTCAGGGCAGTCAATCCTCCGAGCTGGATGACAGGGATGGGGAACAGAGTAATCCCCCCACTATCCAGGAGGAAGCAGTTAGCAACCTGTTGCTCCACCTAGACACGAACAAGTCTATGGGGCCGGATGGGATTCAATCGAGC
>NW_009630750.1:0-3373 GCF_000690535.1 Cariama cristata | reverse complement strand
GGATTTCTCCAAGGCTTTTGATACAGTTTTGCCACAGCCTCCTCCTTGAGAAAGTGATGTGTGATGGTCTGTGGGGTGGGTGGGGAACTGGCTGAGGGGCTGCATCCAGGGGGGTGGTGGTCAGTCGCTCCTTTTCCAACTGGCAACCTGTCACAAGTGGGGTCCACCAGGGATTGATTGGGCCCAACGCTGTTGAATACCTTCACAAGTGATATGGATGATGGGATCATGGGGAAGTGGACGCTTTGGAAGGGACAGTCACCCTGCAGCCAGACCTGGATAGGCTGGAAGAGTGGGCTAACAACAACCTTATGAAGTTCAACAAGGACAAGTGTAAGGTCCTGCACGTGGGAAAACATAATCCAGGAGTGCAGCACAGGCTGGGATCTACCAGGCTAGGCAGCAGCTCCATGGAAAGGGACCTGGGGTCCTGGTGGACAAGCAGCTCAATAGGAGTGAACAGTGAGCTGCTGCAGCAAAGGAAGCCAACAGGGTGCTGAGTTGCATCAACAAGGTCATCACCAGCAGAGAGAAAGAAGTCATTACCCCACTCTACTCAGCACTGGCCAGGCCACACCTGGAAATAATCTCCCCAGGAAGTGGTAGATTCCCCAACATTGGACACTTTTAAGATTTGACTGGACAGGATGCTTGGCCATCTTGTCTAGAACATACTTATGCCAAGAAAGGTTGGACCGGATGATCCTTGAAGTCCCTTCCAACCTGGGATTCTATGATACGATGATTAAGAGGATGTAAGATGACCCATGATTCTGTCAGGTACCTGAAAACTGACGAAAAGGGAAAAGTGTTAAAATACTTATGGTAGCCAGGAAACACCCTCTTCCCTCTCCTCTGCCCTGTAAGAGTGTTCCATTGCTGCTCTATTAATTAGTAGATCTTTCATTTCCTTTCAAGCTGCAGAAGCAGATGCTTGTTCTTCTGCAGTTCTCTCCATTCAGAAATCCGGTGACTGAGCTCAAACACTTCGCAGAGGTCAGCAATCTTCTCTCTTCCACAAAGCGCCACTTTTCACTCTGTGGTTCCCACTTCTGCCATTACAGAACCAAACGGACGCATATCCATCTCTTCATTTAGCCCACAACATAAGATCTGGGTTGCTATGAAGTGCCACAAGATTGTAAGGGACACATTTTGCCATTGTTTCTTTGCATTCTTGTCAATGTCTATATAGTACAGGAGGGAGCACTCATGAGACCAGA
The DNA here is from genome assembly GCF_000690535.1 of Cariama cristata. NCBI lineage: Eukaryota > Metazoa > Chordata > Aves > Cariamiformes > Cariamidae > Cariama > Cariama cristata. Next base: position 2,150 of record NW_009630750.1, on the reverse strand, counting down.
AGTATAGTTCAGACACACCGCTGAAACAACTTAAATGTGAATTTTGAGCATTATGCCATCTTTGATCTGAGACTTCTGAAGAAACTGCATCAAACTGACCTGCAACTGTACGAAATCGACATGCAACTCCAAAGCAAGAGCATTCTGCTTTCTCAGATACTATACCATATCACCAGTGAGTAAACTTAGTGTAGCCAAAGAAGAAAAATACTAAGCCAGGAAGGTAATTTAAAAATGCTATCATTTACTCAAAATAATGCAGTGCTTGATGACCATTAACAAAAAACAGAAGCGAGATTAACAGTACAGATATAAAATATACACTACAAATGCTTTGCCTTGCATTACCAATCCTTGAACTTTCATAAAAAGAACTGAACTGTTATTAGTTTCCAAGTAGATGAAACCGATTCTATTCTTAATTGCACAATTTGGACAAATAAGTCTTTGTCCTCCTTCCTGTCACCTTCAACAGCTCTTCAACAACATCTACTTAAACTGCTGGCTCTCTGATGGAAGGAGGAATCCCAGACTGTGAATGCCCACAGTACTAATAGCCAGGGACCTGATCAGGGCTGTGATCTCTGGGCAGAATGCAACCCCAGTCTCCTCTTTGACCTTCCCATTTGGGTCTACATAAAGAGGTATCAAATAATGCTTTCATCAGTTAAGTACGTATTTTCATGTTAAAACTCTGAAGGCTTGGATATTTCAAAATACAATTAATGTGTACAATAACAGGAGATATTTTATAAGAAATCTCAAGAAGTGGGAACAGTCTTACCGACTTGTCAGCATGCAGGTTCAATTGCTCAGCATCTATGAACATGTCAGGCCTCACAGGCAAAACATTATTTCCTGTAAGAAAAGTTTATCCCAGCAGTTCCCATAGTTACTGAAAATTAGAATAGCATAAGTAGAAGCAATGAATGAATTCCATCTCAAAAGAATTAAAGGAAGAAGAAAAAGTAGGGACAGGCAATATTTACATGGCAGCAACTGCAATAAGCAGACAGAGTGAAAAAAGCAGAAGTGTTAAAACAGCAGTTAAAGAGAAGATACCACAAATAACTGTTTAAAAGTACAAATTTTATATATGACTGATGTTTGGATAGACTAGAACATCTTTAACACTGAGAAAACATGAAAAAGTGGGAATAAGACTTCATGGCCTAAACATAACTTACTTGCTTCCATCAGTAGAATGATCATTCCGTAAGGTAAGACAGAAAAAGGAAGAATGCCTGAGAAGAAAGTGCAACAGCAGCAGCATCTTGACACTGCAAACAGAGCAGACACCTCAATCATTTATTTCATTTTGCTCTACTTTTTTATCTAACCTCTGGTCAGACAACTTTAAAAGAAGGCAATGCAGGCATCCTGAGGATTGCAAGGCTCAGCAGAAACCAGCATTCTGCACATGTTCTTTGCTACACAAGATACTAGTAGACAAATTTAGCACTTCAGTCCTCCATTCGGTGTAGGGGGGTTCTGTTTCTTCCTCAGCTAGGTTAAGAAGCAATCTGAAATCTCTTCCTTGAGGTTGGAGGATTTCTCTGAAAGAATCTGTAGTAATGCTGTGAGCCTAGAAAAGATAAGACGTTGTTTGTTAATTGTGGCAGAATCTGAAAGACACCCCAAGATTATGAATGAGTTACTTCCACCAGCCTGCTCAGATCAATGTTTGCTAAACCGCCCTTATTCTTATATCATCTTTTATGTATTTATGCCAATCGTACAATTATTTCATAGAACCACAGAATGGTTTGGTTGGAAGGCACCTTAAAGACCACCTAGTTCCAACCTCCCCTGCCATGCGCAGGGACACCTTCCACCAGACCGGTTGATTGAAGCCCCATCCAACCTGGCCCTGAACACTTCCAGGGATGGGGAAGCCACAGCCCGGGGGTGGGAAAACCCACACCCTCAACAACAGCCAGTGCCTCACCACCCTCACTGTGACGAATTTCTTATGTCTAATCTAAATCTTCCCTCTTCCACTTTAAAGCCATTGCCTCTTGTCCTATCACAACAGACCCTTGTCAAAAGTCTCTCCCCACCTTTCTTGTAGGTCCCCTTTAGGTACTGGAATGGTGCTCTAAGGTCTCCCCGGAGCTTTCACTTCTCCAGGCTGAGCAACCCCAACTCTC
>NW_009630749.1:28996-31173 GCF_000690535.1 Cariama cristata | reverse complement strand
ATCTCAACCCATGGGTTTTACCTTTTACCACTTCTTCTACCCCTCCCACCGCAGGGTCGGGGAGGAGTGAGCAGGTAGCTGCGTGGTACTTAATTGGCAGCTGGGGTTAAACCATGACAGAAAGTTAAGGCTATGCTGCTTCCACAAGGTTTTTTGCAGCTCCCACATGGAATGTAATCTTGTTTCAGGTTTAAAAAAAAATATGATTCTCTTGACAGTGATGCTGCTGGCTTTCAGTAGGACTCCTTCATGCTTATTGCAGGATGGTAAGTTATGTGTCTCTGACCCCGGCTGAGTGAAGATGCTCAGGAGGTATTTGGGATATGCTGGGGCTCAGCAGACTCAATAATATCGCTTCAGTACCCAGCTAGTGTCAGCATAGCACAAGCAGGGTTTTTCTTCATTCTCAGAGCTGACGATGGCTTGGATGTTTACATTATTTCTTTGAGACACAAATGTAATCGCAATGGAAAAGTACCTTCTCTGGGATGACAAAGCCTAGAGTGTAACAGTGTTAACATTTCACAGGCTAAACAGAGTGAGATGGGAGGAGTCGAAGGAACAGTTCTGGAGATGGTAGTAGTGACAGAAAGGTGGTGCTTTTTTTTTTTGTCTGTGATAGAAAACACTTATCAAATTAATATAAAAAATCATTAGTAACTATGAGATCTATTAATGATGATGTCATATATGTAATCTTACAGCTGTGTTGATGAAGCTTTGTAACCTGACCAAATGTGATCAGGAGACATTCTGTGGGGGCATTTTTTGCAAGAACACAGGTGTTAATAATAAATGACTAAATATTAGCCTGGGAGTTACATAATGGAAAAAAAAATTACAAAATGCTTTCCTTTGGTGTAGGACCTGAATAAGTGTGCAGAAAAACAAGCAAAAGGGAGCTGAGAATCAGCACCATTCCATCCTTGTTTGCTCCCTGTTCTGATCTGCTGAATCCCCATGATGGGAGCTGTGAGGAGGCTCAGTGATTCATCCTGTAGGTGGGTGCCTGTCACGGGTGGGTGAAGCACTTCCTATATATAGCTTGTGCATGGGTTCATAGCACACTTGAGGATGGCCTGGAATGAAAGGTGCTCTCAAAAAGCCCTGGGTGATTATTACAGCAACGTGCTAGCAGCTGAAAATTTCAGTAATTGGATCAACATTCATATTGCAAATGCTGGGAGGTTTGACTCAGCTGTTTATACTTCTGTAGCAGATAAATTAAATTTGGTGAAACTGATTTTATTTCGGGTGAGATTTTTTGGGAGATGAGAGAAAGAAAGACCAGCCTGTCCTTTGCAGAATGACTTCTCTGTTTTGTTGTGAGTTAGCCAGACAGGCAGTGGCAGTTTTAGTTCATGGCTGTAGCATGGACAAGAAGTTCATCACTGCAGTGTAATGATTTGGTGCTTATTGTTCTCGCCCATGATGATGAAATCCTCATTTCTGGCCGCTGTTCTGTGATAGGCACTGCACAACTCATCAGTGCTGAATCCAAACAGGGACATGGATGCTCTCAAACCTGACTTGAGCTATCTAGGTCTTGGAGTGGAATTTAATTCCCAGTGTTAGGTGCAGTGAGTACCTGTACAATGAAGACATGGTTCCGTCAAAGTCAGTAGGTTGGCTTACCTAGGTAACAAGGAAATGCTGCTACTCTTCTCTGGTGTAAGAAGTTAATCAGAGTCTCAGGAAATCATCACCTGCAGGTTCCACTGCTGTATCATCCTCCTGGAAGGAGAGGCCATGTCTTCTTTCTAAAATGAGCCACAAACCTCATGGCAAGAGGACAATCCTCTTATGTGATAACCTTAAGTTTAGAGCATGTATCCAAAACCATGCAACGTGTGTTCAGTTTCTTCCTCTGCTTGAACATACTCGACCTTCATTTTTTGAAACTCCTTGATATCAAAATAAATTGGCTCATCACCTTCTGTTAACCCTCATCTAAACTCACACATGAGAAAAACTAGGTACTGAAGTAATAAAATTTTGCTTTTCCTCAGTGAAACTTAATCAATGGCCTCGTGCATTCAAAGCAGTATTTCCCAAGATGATCTACAATTTGTATTTTAGAAACCTACTGAGAAGCAGTGCTATGAACTTCAGAAGTATATTTATTAGGTCCAAAACCAGGAAAGTTACCCTCGATGGTCTGTTTATTTACTTTCTCC
>NW_009630749.1:0-28965 GCF_000690535.1 Cariama cristata | reverse complement strand
GCTCTCGCTTTCCCTGGCATGACTAATGCATCAATGCTTTTTTTTGCTGTGGCTTTTTTTTTGTCGTGTTTTTTTTTTTTTTCTTTTTTTCTTAACACCTAGAGAAAAATGGAGATGTTAATTTCTTACAGTGGCAGCTAGGACAAGTACAATTAAGCAGTTTACTTTCTAGGGATTGCTTACTGAATTCTTCAAGAAGTTCCTATGCAGCTGATGCAGTTGAGGGCCATGCTATCGATTCTTAGCTGACAGCAAACAGATGGCCTGTCAGCAGAATTGTTCATACTTTTAGTAGGGTACATCATTAATGAAGCCAAATATGGCCTTACGTTTTCAGTTCCCTGATATCAAAAAAGTGATGCAGTATAGTATAAAAGTAGTTTATTAGATCCCATGTGTCATTCAAGGAAACCAGTTATTCTGAATCTGTGACATGGAAAAATATCAGCCTTCTCCAGCAACATATGTTAATGGTACCCTGCATACTTTCTGACAAATTTCATTTTTCCACAGGTGAATAAGTGCTAAAATACTGCTTTACATCTCCAATAGTAGTAGTGTATCTCTGTATTTCCTGACATATGCCAATGTTAAGTGTCGAGGGATACAGAAAAACCTAGGACAGCTAGAAATGCCAACCAGCAGGTCTTTTTAGCTTTGTATCAACTTTTTAATTTTTACTACATCTAGAAAAGTCTATTCGTTTGGGGATAACATGGAATTATAGTGAATTGGAGGAGTGTTGTGTGTAAAAACTCAGATTTTAAAACACCTGGCTGCAATTTCGCATACTTTAAATTCCAAATTAAACAATAATAGTTAAAGGATCAAATCCCACCCACTTTACTCTCACAAGTAGTCCCATTGAAACCAAGCCAGCTGTGTAATATGTGGTTTCTTGCTTATTGTTTGTTTTCTAGAACTGAATTTCCCCAGGGCAGTGACCTGTGTGATCAAGTTCACCAATACGAAATGGTGCATTACTTCATAGTCATTTAGTACTTCTGTATTGTACAAAACAATAATAAGCTAAACCAAAATCCTAAAAATGAAAGATGATTTTTAGGATGAAAAATATAGATGAATAACTGCTGTGATGCTTAATCTTAAGAGGTATATCTATAAAGATACTAACAGCACCATGGGCAATATTCTTAAATGCTGTGTTACTGTTCACATAGTTTGTTGTTCTTTGGATATATTTTTCTATGTAATACATGTACTTTTAAAAGAAACTTCTTCATATCCCTGTAGTCATCTTTGTCAATTTTATAATTGCTTGATAGTTTTGTTCAGTAGAATGTTAGAAGGGTTTCTTGTGTGCTGTCACCTTTGATTAGTAAAGTTCTCTATAGCAGGGTTGGTGATGTGTGAAGGCTAAAGTGGTTGCATTCAAGGGTTTTATTTGAGAATTTATATTTTTTAAATAAATGACTGTCATGTAAGAAAATACAAAGTGTATGAAAAGTATTGTTCCTAGGGTGTATTATTGTACTTTTTTCATGTTCATCATTTGCTGTTCTTCTATTCTTTCTTTTTCAATTACTATTGATGTTCAGGATGCCTGTCAACTGATAGCCTTTTATAAGCTGTTCTGCAGGCTGAACACAAATAACATGACAGCTTGCAGGCTACTTGTTGTCATGGTGTTCTTACTTTGCTCTGGGCAATACCATATAAAGAATATTACATCTCGACTCCTATTTACATCAACCAAATATTTTAACATTAACACAATAATATCAGAATGGCAGGATGTTTATGACATTACCAGCACCAAGAAAGCAGAATAAAATTATGTTCTGTTTCCACCTACACATTTTCACCCACTCCCAGGGGCTGTACTACTGTGGTTACAGAATTATTGATTTCTGTGGAGGTAAGTTGATTTCAGGTTCTAAGCCCAATTATGAAATTTAATTTAAAAGGTCTTTCTGACTGCATTTGCAGACATTCATTAAATGAGATGTAACACAGGGAATGTCACCCTACATGCTACTCTTTGAACTGGCTTCCAACAATTTACTCTGAGGATGTCTTAATTTTAGAAGATCTGTGGAATATCCACCATTTAAAAAAATCCAATGAATTACAACACTGACCAAGAGCAAGTGAAAAATGGTTTGTTTAAGAACATACCAAAATTATGGATCACAGAGATTTCCTGCACCAGGAAATATCTCTCCGTGCAAGTAGTCTTCCTGCAGTTTAGGATTGACTTTGGTTTATTTTATCTTACTCACTTTGGTAGTGGACTAGCCTAAAGAATAAAAGGCTTTTGTAAGCAAGAAGATGCATTTTAAAGTGAAACACTTACATATAATAACTGTAGCCACAGCTCTCACCATATAGCTGACTCCAAGTTTCCAATAGATCTTTTTGAATAAAGCACCTTTCTGTTTTATTGGTAGTTAGGTAGTTGGACATATGCAGCAGTCTGTGTGGACATCTGATATGTTGCTGTATGACCTTTCTGCAGATTTGCAAACCAACTCATGTTACCAACTGCAAATTTTTGTCTGCAGAGCAGTCATCTGCAGCTTTCTTCTGTTTGCCTGTAGTATGAATATTTGGGAACATGAAGAATAGCAGGCAGAACCTTGCTAGAAGCCTTGAGGCTGTCAGGCAATACCTGCCTCAATACAGCAGGCTTCATCCCAAAAACTAGAAAAATGCAGTGCAGGGAGGGCTGTGAGAAGGATCTTCAGAGTTGGTCTGGACAATTCAAGCAACTGGTGTGGTCGTCCCTCCAAAACAACAGTAAGAAGGTTGTTTTCTCTGGCTGAGATATTTCTGATCTAACACCTACTGCCTCTTTCCTCCTTTCATCCCAGCCTTAGCATCCATTGCCAAAGCAGCAGCTCAGCATCTTAATGCTTGTTCCTGTGTTTTCCCCTGTACTTGGGAAAAAGACCTTGCAAATATCTATACAACTGATTAATTGCTTTCCTTGAAAACTTCTCTCAGAAACATGTTTGAACATGATGTGTACACAAACCTAACTATGGGCACGCTGAGTGGAACTCACTGTTGTGCTAGTAGGTGTGATGTTATACACATTAGCATAGCATGCAACTGATGCTCAATAATAGTTACTACTACTATTATTTTCTCCTACAGATTACCTTTCTAGACAAGACCTAAATGCCAAGGAAATAAAACCAGAGAATAAATATCCCATGGTCATGCCTCTTTAGGTTAGGTTACAACAGCCTTTTAGTTTTCCAGCAGCCAGCCCTCAAGGTAAAGAAACCCACCCTTCTCTCCCAGCAGTGCAAAAGAAAGAGAGTGTTGCCCTTCCTGCATTGGGGTTAAGGACAGACAGGACCACTAGATCTTCCAGTCTAACATGAACAATGTATACATATGGGCTTTAGACCTGTTGAAAATATACAAGTATTTTGGTGAAAGGAAGTATTTAAGTAAAGAAAAAAAACAAACACAAGTTTTATTTCATTGGGCTTTTATTTCCTTTCAGGAAAAAAAAACAGAAGCAAAAAGCTTCGTATCAGTTTCAAAGCTGAAAAGTCTTTCAAAAGAGGAACTTACAGAGGTGAAAGAGGGAGCTTAAAATGGAACAATTTTTGATTGGCAGGAAGAAAAAAAATTTACAAACCTATCAAACGAGCAAACAAACCAATATACTAGTCAAGACCCCAAATCTCAACTAACATGGAAAGTTGCTGTGAAATATATCACTTTTGATTGTAAAGCATTTTTTAACTGGGGAAACCTGATCAACAGCCTAATGAGATCCAGAGGAGACACGGTGATGCAGAGAACCAGTGAAGAACTGATGTAGATACACTTCAGAAGTGTATTCTACAGATAGGCAAGGACAGTTCTTCCTGGTAACATTAGCATGATTGCCTGAGGAAAATGAACTTACTAAATTTCATAGCTACATGACTGCATTTCTGTAGTAGAGAAGGGAAGAAATTAGAGGTACCTGCATGTGAATTATCCTGTTTCCTCATATGTATCATAGAAGAAGATTTTTGGTGTTTTTCAAGTCAAACTTGGTGATGGGCATCAAGGTTACTGTGGCTAGAGGTTAGGCTTTAAAGCTAAGACAGAGTGGAGATAAACGTAACCAGCCAGGTTTACAATTGGCTTTATATAAAAACAAAGGTACTGTTTCTTCCTAGGATTTGAAGGTGATATTTTGTTTTTCACTACTCATCAAATCTTTTGCACTCCTTGAAGTATTCACAGAAAAACTCAGCTTAAATAAAACAGGGTTTTTTTCCTTGTATTCTTTGTGCTTCTCCTATGGTTTATGCCACAACAAGGCACAATGGATTAATCTGGGTCTAGTTATTTTTTGCATTTTTTTCTCTTTCTTACTCTTTCTGGACAGCCTCTCTAGCTGTTTATTTCTGCAGTGTTCTTCCTTGTAGGAAGAAAGAAATTAAAGATTTAAGGATGCAGTTTTCTTAAATTAAGTCTCCCCAAAATAATTCCCTTCCCCAAAATACTGCTGGTTACTTACCAGTTTGCTATGAAGGTGGAGAGCAAATTTTTCTTCCAAAGATCTGTATTCCTAGAAACATAAAAGAGAGCGGAAATTAATAAATAATGTATGTACAACTTGCTTAAGGCCAGCTAATGAACAGATCAATAGCTGGGCATGTTCTGTAGTCTCATAGCATATTCAAAAATAAAAGGCCACCAGGCAAATTAGATCAAGTTTTATAATGTCCTTCATTTGCATTCATATTGCATCTTGTTTTACTCTCAAGAATTGTCACATGTTTTGCCCTTGCCCCCTCTGCACCTTCACAGCAAGTATTAGTGTACACATGACCCCGTCCTGCTGGTATGAAGAGAACCAGATGTGTAGATGTGGTGCCTAGGGACAGGATTTAGTGGTGGACTTGGCAGTGATAGGTTTGCGGTTGGACTTAATGACCTTAAAGGTCTTTTCCAACCTAAACAATTCTATGATTCTAACCCAAAACCTCTTAAACAAGTCTTAGGTGAGGTGTATTTGCATATCGTCCCCTGTATCACCCACCACTACAAAAGGGATTGTGCTCTTCACTCCCCTTTCACAAGAAAAACAGCAGCTGAATTTGATCATCTCACACACTCCTGTAAAATACTTGGCTGAGAAGCATTTTTGAATCCACATTTTCAATTGAAATTTGTGCTCTTTGGACTTGACCTGCAGATAAGCATTCATATCTAAATTCTAAATCATGTCTTCAAAGAGAAGGTTTGTGAATAAAAATTTTTGTACTAGGCCTATATCAAGATTTTTTCTCTCAATGTTGATCTGAAACTTTGGCCAACTTAAAATGAAAGATAAATGAAAAATAAATTCAACTTTCATGTGGAATATGATTTTACAGTTCCTGGCAAATGGGAAAGATTCATCACCAGAGCTCCACCAGAGAAGAATTTTGGTCCAGCAGGACACACATTGTCATTCTAAAATACCCTGAAGACTAGAAATGCACCTTAAGGACTTGATCTGGACTGTAAAGGAAGAGTTGAGCAGTATAATACAAGATGATATGGCTGTGTTTGAAATGACTGCTTTGAGCAGTGTCCATTATTACAGAAGCTGGGAGGGTGCTCTGATGAAACACAACACTGAGATGGTTCAATTTCACATTCCCAGAGTTTAAAACATTTCCATAGACTTATCAGAACAAGTTGCAGTCTGAACAATAACAAAACCAAGTGAGAAACCCAACAAAACAATGCATCACTTCGTAAGGTCTCAGTCAGCTCAACATATGAAACAGCAAGCATCAGTTAAGTGAACTGGGCCTTATTACCATGCTAGCAACGTCCTTTGAACTCCTTAGTTCTTGAGATCAATGAGTCTCGTTTACATAAAAAAAAATGAAGTTAAAATAGATGATCTTTCTGATCTTTCTAGAAACTGCTTTGTAGAAGCTTACCTTAAAACTAGATAGTTATTTTGACTGGGAAAGTTGTTTTATTTGCGTTCAGAATTTCCAGAATGTGGCTGCTCTGAACATCCAATACCAGATATTTGAACAGGTAAGAGAAATGTGTGCAATTTCAGGTGTTTATTGTGTCAGATTTATTGTGAAAGCAAAGATGATCTTTCAGAATACATGCCGTAGGTCCTAGCTTTCTAAGACAGGAGGGCTCAGAATAAACACCAGGACATCTTCATTTTTTCCTGCTGTATAAAGAAGCTTTGGACCTTCACATTAGTTTATTAATGGTAACCTTTCTCTAGAATGGCAGGTAGAGCTGATTGAACGCAGTATGCGATAGAGTCAGCTAATAATGCAAATGCAAATAATTCCAATAATTAATTATATCCACTTACATATGTTCTCTTTCTTTGAGTTTTGCTAGCTTCAAGTCCCAGACATTGAATGCCTCTGTGCTTTCATCGAATAGATTAAAGAATCATCTGTTTATGAAAATATTAATAATTTCATGTGATGGATTCATTAAACATTTACGAAAAAGCTGCCTATACCAAATCAACTCACATTTCACTTAGTTCTTTGAAGCATTTCATCTCTTCTAAAGCCTTCCAATCTTATGGTTAAATAACTATTGATGATGACTAATCTTTTATACTTTACACAAAGCTCATTCTTGAGATTTCTCAATGAGTCTAAATGATCACCAGGGCTACCCTGCTTTGTATCTTCAAATATTTTCTAATTGTCTTTTTCATTCCCTAAAGGACTAAACATGTCTCCAAAGGACACTTTCTTAATATAATCTCAGAGTAGGTCCATCAATTTTGTGCTTACATAAGTCGGTTCATTTCCCATTCCTCTGCACTTTGCCAAAACCATTTTTAAAATGCATCATCCTGTTCACTTAATTAAATTTCCACTATATTTGTTTCCTTTATCTCTTCCTGAAATAAAAATCCAATCCTTCTTTAACCTCTTCCTTAACAGCCTTACAAATTCACAATGCATCATACCAGTGAGTGATATGTACTTAAGCAAATATGATCACAGATGTTCTTCAATATATTCATGTTATTGATTGGTTACACTTCATTCAGTAATATTTGAACATGAACCTGTAAATGCTGTCTAAAAGAATCCTTCCTTTTCCCTGTTGCATTTTCTTATAAAGGACTTGCACAGCACAGTACACAAAGGTAGGCTGGTACACTGAATTAAGCTGATAGTGATCAGTAAAAGTCCATCAACGTGTTTATGTAGCAAAACATCATGGTTCTCTTTCATTTATGATCCAACTGTCAGTGAATTCAGTCTGGATGTGTCTCTGAATGCTCAAGGCACATTTAATGTCAAAATCTAAAATGAATATGCAAAGAAAACATTTTCACAAGAATGCAAATGTAAAAATATTCTGAGATTTATTCTGGGTTTTATGACAAAAATCATCAACCCAGAGATTAAGGATTAAACAGCTCGGAGCTGCTGTGGAATAAATAATAGCATTTTGCACGGTGCTGTCCTCAGCAAAGAGTAAGCACAGTGCTGACATCAAGGGGCAAAAAAGCTGACCCTTTTGCTCTGACTTTTTCTGGTATCTACAGAAGCTACAGGCTGTTGGGTTTATGGATGCCTTTGTACCTTTCCATAACTAACAGAAACCCAGTGTTGCATATTGGTCACCTTTCAGTAGTTACAAAAGCACAGGGTTATACTCCTAGCAAGCTGCAGAGTTTCAGAAAGATGTAGTGTCAGCGTCGTCTCTTAAGCATCTGTGTCTCTAATCTATTTTTCCACCTGAAATCATCAATATTCTGATCTACAGGGTCATAGTTGGGTTTTGTTTGCTCTTCAAATAGAATCAATTACACATTACTCAAGACGTAATTATATTGGTCTGCAAATGACATAAGACTAGGTAATTTGTTTGGAATTATAACCCTTTTTTGCCACCCAAACAGAAATTTCCCTAAAAGGATTTCTTAGGTCCATATTGGTTTGCTTTCACATTTAATGCTGTTTCACAATAAATTGCTGATACAGCTTCAATAGTACTTAGTACTGAACGTTTGTGAGGAAATGATTAAATGGCTTTTTTCAGTTTGAATAAAACTTTATCTGAAACTTTACTGTTGTACAACTTTTCAGAAACATATATTCAAAAATATTTTCAGTGTTCTTCATTGATACTATGGTGGTCTAGATTATTTAGAAGGATGTAAATGTTCTGGTTTGCATAATTTCTGTAAGAACACAAAATATGTCTAGTCTTTCAATATTTTGGTACAAAGACTAATAAATTAGTAAAAAAAAAAATTTTAGTATTTTTTTTTCAAATAATTTTTGTTATACACTTACAGGAACATTTTTATAGGAGGGAAACATGACAAACTTGATTTGGCTAGAAAGATTCAAATCTCCCAAGATATATATTTTTAAACTTTTGGCAAAGCAAAAATGAAATTCTTTTGCAACAAAGTTGCAGTCAATATGAAAAAGAACTATTTAAAATTCCATGCACACACATTTAAAGAAAAAACCCTTCCTTCATATTATTCAGCATAAAGTGCTATGAACTTGTTTTAGTGAAAATATGTACATTATTTACTAAACAAAAACATCCATTCAGTTATCCAAGAAATCCTGTAGGGTTACGTCTATGCTTATGATTGCACTATGAAGATGTGAAAAAGAAAATGTGAAAGAATTACAAATAGATTTAAAAAGTATTGAGAAGACATAATAATGTCCGAGTAGCACATGTAAGTAGACAGTGGAACTGTGGATTGGTTAAACCACAACAGAATTGATTCACAAATGATTCTATGTCTTTCTAATACTAACAGATCTGAGAAACCCAGTCGCTCATCTTCAGTACCACCTGTTTCTTCACTCTGTATTGACCCTGCCAAACTTGTAAGGTCTGTTCCATGTTCATTAGGAATAGCAATCTTAACAGTCTAGTCAGCTCAAAATATTTCCATCTTCTTGTCTGAAGTGTGACATGAGACTTCTCAGGACATGCCAATTCTCAGAACACTGAACACTGCTACTCCACAAATAAAAAATAAAGGTAAAAGTGGAACGGGTGAATCATTTTAGAAGCAAAATGGATCCCATTAAGAACTTGTTCAAGTTTGCTGTTAACAGAACTCTGCCATCCTAAATCCATCCTGTACTGTAGCTGTTAGATTCATTATTGATGATTTAGATGGCAGAACAGAAAGCACTTTTAATTTGAAGATGATAACAGGCTGAGAGGGATGGCAAGCACTTTAGAGGACAGGAATGAAATTTGAAGTGATGTGATGAAATCAGCAAAATAATAAGTAATTCAGTGGCATTAAATACAGAGTGACACACAGCTACAGGACAGAGAAAGACAGAATAATAGAAATGGTTCTTCAGAACATGATCTGAGAATTAAAGGACCAAAAATGGAATACACGTCCACAATGTACCAGGAGGTATGTGTAGGCATACTGTACATAAGATACCTGAAGTCTCTGTAACATTGGTGTGGCTCAGCTGGAGTACTGCCTCAGATTTGGGCACAACATTATAGCTGGATCAACTGAAGAAAGTCCAGAAAAGAGCAAGAAACACTCAGACTTTCCCAACAAAACCTGTGAAGAAAGCTGGAAAGTAATGGCTTTATTTAGCTGAGAGGACACCAAGGGGAGAAACGAGTACAGGCTTCAGATGACAGCTGATGTCATCAAAAGGTTGGCAAAGAGAGGAAAGCACTAATGTATTCTCCAGGACAATAAGTAATGGATTTAAGTTGCCACAAGGGAGATTTAACCTATACATTAAGAACATGCTGAATGGCAAGAGAGTTAAGTGCTAAAACACAACTGTCAAGAGAAGCTGAGGATTCTGTATCACTGAGCTATTTTAAAAACAGGTTAGACAAATGACTGTCAAATATTATTTAGATAAAGCTGAATCTGTCTGGGATTAGTAAAGGAAATCAGTGACCTCCAGAGGTCATATCATTCCTATTTTTATGGTTCTGTATCCTTCTTCAGATTTTTTTAACAACTCTTAAACATAGACTACTTATTATACATTGCATATGTTGGACTGAACTCTGAGCCAAGTTACACTGATTTTAACACAGCCTGATGGAACATTATCACCAAACACCGATGACTCGATAATACAGACAAATCCTTGAATATAATGTCTGGGTTTTATTCAAAGAGGGAAAAAGTTTTGATCAAGAGACAGTTACCCTTATTTTTATTTAAGAAATGCAAAAGGTCTATGGTGATTGTTGAAATTTAGTTCAGTAGCTTTAAATATAACAGATTTGTGGTTCTCTTTTGCCTTTCACTGCATTTAAGAGACAGTAAAAGACTGCTAAAAATAATGAGTTTGCCTCATAAAAGTTAGGTGTTAAAATAATAAGCTAGTGGCGATAAAAACAAATGTCCCTTGGAGATTTTATCCATCTGGACTAGACAGAATATATAGCTACTGCAGTTATTTTGCAAACAATGTTAACAACATTATTCTAAAGTTTTCACATTGAATCTTAAAAACCACAACACATTTCTCTTCTGTTCCAAAGATTCCCAGACTTCAGATTTACATCTAAAACTCACAGATGGCCTTATATTGTAATGGACCAAACCAAATCACTGACTCAGGGAAATATTTAAGCAACAGTTAAATCCATCTTCATTCAGCAAAACGTTAATATGTGCTTAACTTTAATAGTATTCACATTTAAACCAAAATCTTTTTTGCTCCCATAGTCTTTCACATATGCTCAGTTACACATTTGTTTAAATTCTTACCATGAATATGAAAGAGGCCCCTGAAAGAGACCAACCTGTACATACTCTCAAATGTAGGATTACTTGGGAGCCGGAAAGCAAAGCTAGATGCAAGTGTCAAGGTCAGGCTCTGACATGCAACACTCTGTTACTCATTAACAGTTGCAAAGTGCTGGCTTTCACTCTCAAGCACAGTGGTTATATCCATACTAAATTTGAATGGAAATGCATTATGTAGCTTTTCAAGGAAAGAAAGCTTGGCTGATTCTATCAATATGAAAATAGCAATTTTAGATTATCATATCTTTTTTCAGTTGCTCAACACATAATATTCAGTTTACTTTGAAATTACTTTGTCCTACTTTAATGTGGCTGATCTAATTCCTAAAGCCTTAGTCCAAAGTGGTAATTGACAGGCATCATATAACATTTACAGGAGAAAATTAAAAATCTATACAGCATCTGTGAATGATGTAGCTTTCTCAATGAATGAGAAGTGCTTGAAATAATGAGCTGCTATTATGGATAAAGAATAAAATAAGTTAATTCTGAAGAAAGAGCTATCACTTCATGACGATGTTCTTAAACAACTTGGTACTCTGCAGTAGTCAGCAGAGATCTGGAATGACAAGTATGTTCCCAGAGCAAGGGAGACTGGGAGCATTATATGCAGTACTTCCAGGGTAGCTAGGAAACATGAAATACCTCCAGAGCTGCTGGGAGTAATGTTACTGATTCCAGCTCTTTGCCCACTAATACGTATGCTTAACTGGAAGTAGGGTTAAGTCTCAGAGCTAAAAAAGGAACAACACTTGCAGCAAATGATATCGTATGATATTAGCACTAGACAGAGGGTACAGACTTCAATGCATTCCTTTTTTTTCGTTCTGTTTTTTGTTTGTTTGTTTGTTTGTTGTTTGGTTGTTTTTTTTTTTTCTTTACTGGCCATGATGAAGAGGACAATGATTGTGTTTGAGGGGATTGTTGAAAAAAAATAAAGGCATGATTTTGACCAGAAATAAGCATGTGCTTGAGTGCCCTACTGATTTAGGATCTGTTGGCACAGAACCAGTGTCAAGGAGCATAAATAAAAACACTAAGGTTCAAGTGATTCCTGGCTTGTAGAATAGAGGAGAGACTCATGCATTTGCTAGACTTGAGTGACCATTCGGAAAATTCCTTAATGGTGCTATATAGAATGAACCCTTGAATGTCGCTGATAAAGATTTAATACAGTCTTGGCACCATATGCAGGCTGAAAGCAGACTGATCATTAATCACCTTATCTTCACTCTTTTTACTTAAACATCCCATTAGTCTCCTGTCACCTTTTTGCTTTGCTGTTATTTCCAACCAAGCCTGCTCATTTGTCCATATCTCCTAACCTCACCTCCATAATTTCTTCTAGATAGCCCTTGCCATGCACAAAACAAGTCTTCTCCACTTACTTTCAAGATCTGCTTATCCTTTTTAACACCCATGTGAGTCCTTCTTAAAGACCCACCTCTGTTCTTCACAAAAAATCACATTGACTTACATAGAAATAGTTTTTAGCTCCCAGTGTTTACTTGATCTTAAATTCATCACAAGGCTCTTTCGTTTTGCTGAAGGTATAACAGGTGCCACAGTAAACAAACACAGTATCTATTAAATAAACCAAAACCCTCTAGGTAATAATACCAAATATGCAACAATACAGTCATCTCAGTGACGTCCCCAAAGTGGTAGATTATTGAACAATACACATGCTATGATGTGAATTTTTCTCTCCAGTCCTCTTTTCCAGTGTAGAGACTAATATGCTATCAGGAATTTCCTTTAATTCATAAAAGGGTGCTGAGGAAGAGAGATGTCCAAAGTGACAATTAGTCTAAAAGACAACTCTCTTTGCTTTGTTTGTAAAATCTTTGGTGCTCCTACTCTTCTCTATAATCTTCTGTTTAAAATTTCTCAAAAGTATGATAGAGATGAACAATGACAGATTAAAAAAAATATACATTTTATACAAAAGAAAGATGCTATAGAAAAACAGCAGTGTTGTTACATAAAATATGATGTGAATTATTCCTGTAATATTAAATTGGTCTACACTGTATAGCCCTGGATTAGAGAGCAAAGAGTAGAACTAGGCAGTAATATTCTGATTTTTAGAATGTTCTCAAGACTTAACATTTGATTCATGGAGTAAGTCAGCCATCTCACTACCCTGTAGGCACCTGAAACCATTGGAATATGTATTATCCCTGATCAGCTATTGCTTAGTGCAGTAAATCTTTTGGTACCTGTGGCTCAGTTTCTAAAAATCCCATAGAGTCTACATTTCAGCATTTGAGAAAGCCTGAGATTTCTTAAGCCATAACGACACTGAAAAGCTCTCATTCTACTTTACTTGTAAGCACCTATGGGACTTAGAAAAAAGCTACTTCCTCCTCCAGTGTTCTGTGCAGGGCCTGAGCCTCTGGACGTATTTCATGCTTCTTAACTACAGATGCAAACAAGTAGGAGAGACGTGTTTTCCCCATAAGTTGATTGGGCCCATGCCTGGCCTGGGTGAGGGCAATGCTGTATCTTTTTCCTTCCTTCCTTCAAGCTATCAAGATAATATCCTAAATTCTGAGCCACTAAATTTCCTGGAATGGATATTTCTCAATCTCTCTCCTGTTGAAGTTGGTCTTTCAGCATAAAATTGTACATTTTTTGCATTAGGAATGAGAATTTTAACTTACCAAACCAGCAGGCCAAAGAATGATTCTTACTCATTCCTATCCAATGAATATTTATGCATTGTATTCAAAGCAAAACAGTAGCTTTTACAGCAAAGGTTGAGATAACTCCGTCCCTTAAAATCCCATATAGACATGTTTAGACATTCTCCTTAAAGCTAGTCCTAAGTCCTGGACTTAAACTCTTGCTCTATGTCATCTGGACAATATCCATCTAATCAACATCTTCCACATCTCACATGAGTAATTCAGCCCCTAAACGCTTGGACATAAGTGGAGAAAATCAACTCCAAATGGATTTTTCTTCTCAACATGACTGGAGAATTAATGGAAACAGAGTGAGAGAGTTACTTCACTCAATGTTGATGTGGCATTTCCAGAGGTTGCACAACCTAGAAGGATCCTCTATGAACACAGCTGTGTTGTGTGACTTCCGTAGATGAGTAGAGGATCACATCTGCCAGCCTTCTCAATATGCTTTAAGTTGTCCATGAAATTTACTTGAAAAGGAAAGACAGGATATGTCTCTCCTGGTACATATACTGAAGACAACTAGTGATGTCAATCTAACCTATTGTCCCTATGCTTCAATGATCACTAATGAAGAAATATAAGAGGAAGAAATTTTTAACATACTTCAGTGTATGAAGGAGCATGTGGTACTGTGAATGGATATTTCTCTTTGAGAAGGCTAAAACCTGTATGTGTTTTTTAGTGGTTGTCTATATAAAGTTTTAAGGTAATGGTGTCTTAAACTGTCAGTCTTTTAATCTGTCATCAAAGGAGGTTATAAATAGGCTGTAAGCAAGCATGTTAATTTCAAATAAAACATAATCCTAGCTTTAGTCATCTAAGTTGTAACTGAATTTAAATTTGATTGCATTTTCATACACCTTTTATTCCTCTGCATCTGATTAGGATCAGAAACAGAAATGACAAAATATCTGAGCAAACATAACTGGGTATTTCTAAAGCCAAAAGGAAGAGAAGAAACTCCTGTTCTTAGCATCCTGCCTTGCTATGTAGATAATAAATCCACAGTTAGGTCAAGACGATTCAGATAAACATGTTGTCTGAATTTAGTGATTATTAATTTAAACTGTAGAGCCTCAGTCAAGTGATTAATCTGAGAATATCACACATTGTATTTTCAAGGTTTTTCAAATTATTTGCTGCTGATTCTATTTGCTGCAAAATCTATCGCCATTCTGTTTATGAATCATTCATAAGCCATTCCTAAGTTCCACAAATGCATTTAGTATCAGTAAGTGTTTGCCAGATAGTCTGGGTATATAATTTTCCTTCTACTCTTTCCTTTTCTTTGACCATTTACTATAGGACTAGTCATTTTTTGTGATTTCTGACATATTTGGTCAGCTAAATCACATAGAGCTATTTCTTCTCCTTGACAGTGTGACTGAGGCTTGGGGGAGAAAAAAGATAAAAGAAATATATGAGAATTGCAAATGAGAAAAAGCCTCTAGGATCATAGAATCTGCCATCCTGGAATAAACTATCTTGCATATAGTCCAATACTTTGCATCTGACAGTTGTCAGTACTGGATCCTTCAAAAGAAGGCAGAAGAATTCTGTAACAGCAGAGGGAAAATAATCGGACAGCTCACGTAGTTCTTTGCCTGAACTCTGCCAGTTAGAGATTGGTTAACATCTTCAAGTAGAAGTCAAAATGCTTTCTAATACTGTCATCATTATTAATTCTGTCTGTGGATATTCCTGATACTTTTATACATGTCAATTTGTTTTCAATTTGATTTTTTTTTTTGTTTCAAAATAGCAAATGACAAATACAACTTTTTTGGCACAAATGCTTAGTCAAACAGCCATTTACAATACTTTCAGGATCAATACATTCAGCAACATAGAGAAGCTGTCAAAACAACTACATGTGTGTCTAAAAGTACTAGGAAAATAGACTTGGTATTTCTAGTCATGAAACAGACATTTTTGGACTCTTAACTAGCAGCAACAGCATTAATAAAAAAGCCTCTGGGATAGTAGAAGAATCCTCCAGAAACTGAGGAGGTATTTTCTGGTTTGGTTTTCTTTTCATTTCTTAAGGAGACACAAAAATTATTTGTTTTTTTCTTATGAGCAGGTTTGAGTTTACAGAGTTTACAGAGTTTATAGAGTTTGTAGTGGATTGTTTCTGAGAGAAGAATTAACACACAGACAAAGTATGATTATGCATAGGTTATCCTTTGGCATGTGGTCTTTTACCATGGAAATGGTGAAGCAGTCTTGGGCTCAGATTCCCAATAATCTGAGCTAAAGTGTTTCCGCTAAGATGTGCTGTGATTCTTATTCCATCCTAATTTTAGCCATGAAAAAAAATTAGACATTTAGTCAAAACATAGTTATTTAGGCTACAGTTTGGGACAGTAGAGAGATGAGCTGATTATAGAGTCCACCTGAAAACAACTGTTTAAGACTGGGATGAATCTCTCCTGTCTTAGACACCTGTCTTAGACATCATCTATCTTAGACACCTTAGACAATCTACTTGCATCTTTTTCTGCGCTCATGAGCCAAATTCTGTGAACTGCTAAGTACCCTCAGCTTCCTGTACAGATAATAGGAGTTAAGAGCACACAACTCTACCCAGGAGCAGCTCAGTCCCTCTCAGACTAAAGCTTTAAGGAACAGAATTCTCTTTTAATAATAATCTGGCAGCAGCTTATTGAAAAGTGGAAACATTAGGAGACAGGTGTTTCTATATTTCCATTAGTATCACTGATCAAAGATTTATAAAAGTCAGCATTAAGTTCTTTTGAAATCTCATTCCCAGGAAGCACAGTTCAGAACAATGCCACTTCATCTTATCAGTAGGCTTTACAGTAAGACCCTTATTAGATTGCAATTGATTCACAGCAATCTATTCATTTTTAGTCAAATTAAAACAACCTTTATTGTACTGTCACAGTTCATGCTGATACAATTAATGTGGTGTGTGAGCATTTCTATTATGAAAATCCTTTCTTCCCTGCCTTGGCTTATAGCTTAAGCACAAAGAACTCACATGGCACTGAAACTTGTCATGCAAAGTCTCAGCCCAGGTAAAAATGTTATTCTTTGAAACAAATTATAGTAGAAAAAGAATTTGACTGTTTTCCCCATGCAGGAATATAATGAGGTGAAAGAAACTGGAAACATACCACTGGAACTGACCACCTGCCCCTTCAGATTAGCATTCTTTAATTGCAGATGACTAAGTAATAAATGTGAGGACCAGGAAAATAGGTAATTTGTTTTGTCTTCACTGTCTTCATTGTACCAGATACAAGGATATGAACTGAAGACATGACTTCATATAGTTTCCATTCCTTTAATGTATCTTTAAGTTCAAGGAGTGAACACAGAAAACTGACAGGGAAAAGCAGAAACTGCAGCCATATCCTGGAGTTGCACAGGCTGTGTGCTCTCACAGCACAGCTAGGAAAAATCTGCCCCAGAGGGAGCATCAATAGATAAGCAAGAAAAGAAGCTGAGTGTGTTATAAAGTCAGATTAACACAAATAAGCTGGGAAAGATTCATGAAACTGCAGGTGTCCAGATTAAGGATAGACTTTTATTCTCCACATCTGGTATTTATCCTGGATTCATACTTTGGGCTATATTTTTAACTCAGTATTAATGGAAGTTGCACAAATCTCAGTGCTTTGCGGAGAGAATGCATTCCTATATTTTCTTTGTGGCCTTAGTGATGCATGCACTATGCATTGTAGTATTGATTTACAAATGCAAGGGATATAGTGAGACCAGCATCAAGGTTACAGTAGCCATTTCTCCATTTGCCCCCTAGTTTTAAAGCAAGCTGCCAGTCTTTCCTTGAGAATTGCACTCATGGTTCCTTGAGCACTAAAAGCTGTTGTAAACCAATGTTGCTGCTGGAAGCTCTCCATATACCAACAAAACCATCCTTTCACTTCAGCCAGAAGAAATGTTCATGTGGCTGCTCAGGGGAACTGATCCCAGTTACAACTCACCTGGCAAAATAAATAAACATTGGTTCTCAGACTTGTTGTTTTTGCATTACCACATGGATGACACTTGTGTAAACAAAAGGTAGGGGCTGGAATGAACAGGTGGGGATAGGATTTCCTCCTCTGGCAGCACTGAAAGACTTCACTAACTTAAAATGCTCTCCTATGTTAAAGACACTTTCTAGAACCTGTTTCCTACACAGCTTCAACTTACCCTTTGCAAACAGAGCACAGCAGTGCAAAACCAGACAAAGGCACTCTGGACTCCAGCAGCTACCTTTACTTGTAACGTGTTTGCTCCATCTAGTAGTTGCAACCACTCTTTGTCCTGCAGAACTGACACAAGAAAGCCCAATTTGCTTAAAAATGCTTTTGAATGAAAGGTTGATAGCAATGTAATAAATGAAAAAAAATGCAAAATTCAACCTGCTCATTTATACCAAGGACTTTTGTTTCAACACATGCACTTCCCCTTCCCACACCCTACGTCCCTAAATACCAATTATTACCTCTATTCCACCTTTCATTTATCTTATATAGAAGAGTTTGAGGGACAATGAAAATTAAAAACAAAATGGTGGGTCATTACTAACTCAGGTCAGCTTCCTGGTGATTCAACATCAAGCTCCATATGTTGAACTGGCACTACTGAGGGGTCACTGGAAAGACACTGAAGCCAGAGGAGGTTCTTAACTAGAGCTGCCACCAAGAAAACATATGTGGGGACTTCGTTCCCCAAGGTATTGCCTTTCTGTGAACTTTTCTGTACATATCTTTGCTGCCCTAAGTCTGTTCATACTGATTACAGATTTTGCTCAATACTCAAAGACTTACTCTTCTTTGGGAAATCATCTTCTGAAATACCAGAATTCCCATTGGAAATGTCAAAGATTCCTTACATAATTGTATAAAAAATGTTTGTTTCAGAGAAGTAGAAATAATTTTCTAACACAAAATGGTACTAACATTGCATTAAGATATCAGGATAGTCTCAGGAATTTCCTGGAGTTGAGAGACCCTTGTTATTCTGCTGTCCTTCATTTTTACTGTAAAATCATTTCCTGAGTACAAAAGCCAAAAGTGTTACTTAAACAGAGCAGACTATTTTAAGCATTAAAAGTTAGAACAGTTTGAGTAGCAAACTTCAGTGTCATGGGTTATGTACAAAGGAACAGTAATTGATTTAATGTGGGAATAATGTACATGACCAAAAGGAAAGCAAGTAACTTGGTGTTTTCCTCAGTCAAGCAGTAGCTGAAAAACAATCTTGCTGCAAGTTTGTTTCTTTCTTTCTTTCTTTCTTTTTTAAATTCCCACTGGGCTTATCTTTCACACAAAGGTTGAAATGTGTTTTCCAAACTGCCAGACATCACCTGTGCAAGTATGGCTTTTTCCAAGACAAAGGTTCTCTATACACTTGAAGACAGCTTAGGATCCAATCCAGAAATAATTGATGATAGAAAGCTTGCTATCCATTCTAACAGGAGCTGGATTGTTCTCTTAGGACTAGTTCTTGCCTGCCCTGTGGTAGATCTTCTATCAGGTCTGTTGACTTTTATTCAACTCTGTATCCTCATTATAGAAAAAAAATAATTATAATCAAGTAGAGATTACTGCTCTTTTCAAGTTTTGGATCAGTTCCAGATTTCTTGCAATTTAACACCTAGTATGCAGAGTACCCAAACATGAACTCCACTGAGATGCAGTGAATTAAATTATGGTGAATCTTTACGTAACAAGTTCAACCACATAGATTTATAAAAAATACACAAAACTATATATGCTGTTCAGTCTTGAAAGGAAAAAACAAAGCAATGTGAAGAGCCTTCAGTGTTGTTGTATAACCTTGACTCAATTTGACTTTACACTAAACATCATATTTATCTCATATTTACTTTTCAGTAGTAACATCTCAGCCAAACTATTTGAAACTGATGTTCTGGTTTTTTCTATCATTTTATTTCTCATAAATGTGGAACAATTATCATTAAAGTGAATCCTTTCATCAACTTGTATTCAGATTTCAGTAGTTACCGTAGGAAGAACACTATGCCATTGCCATTATTAAAGTAAAATCTAGTGGTTTTTTCCAATACACCGTTCATTCAATTGATCTAGTCAATGTTTTATGGACATAATCCTGATTGCTACCAGTAACTTGAACATGTCCCTTGTGTTCACAGAACCTGCAGGAATTGTCCATAGAAACTGCCAGTTAGAAATGTTGTATGCAATGTGGACTTTTGGGAGCAACTCACTTCAACTGATCTTTATTTAACCTTGTATGTGATGATTCTAGAGGACTATATATATCCAAGGGCAGGCTTTCACTCATCTCTCTTTCCCCCTCATTAAGATTCAGATGTAGGCACATATTAGGAGATAAATGACTGATGAGAACATATGTTGCCATATGCTAAACGAGAATATAGTTGTCCCTAATTCCAGCACCAGTGTTACACTCTGACACCAGCATTGCCATTCTGCTACATGGCAGCAGATGTTCAGAGCCTTAGAGGTTGGCTTCCCAGTGAGGGAGAAAGCAATGACACAGAAGTTGACTAAACTCTTAACTGTTACTTACTAAATTTACACATATACAGAGATTCTGAATGCAGCTGGAGAACATGCAGGGCAAACACAGCTCCAGAAAAGACTGAAAATGTCTTGACACCTGCACTTGACACCTGTATTTTATTGTTAGTTTTGCAGACAGATAATAAGCTCCTAATTCTAACTCAGAAAAGTTGACAAACTTTAAAAAAACTGACCCAAACTTATCAATAAGTGTTGAGCTTTAAAAAAAACAGAAGACATCTTGTAAACACATCTCTCCATGAATTCTCAGGTGCCTGATACTAAATCATGGTAATTCTTTGGAATAAAACCAGCATGGAACAAATGGTACAACTGGAGACAACTCAAAGAAAAATTAAGAAAAAATCAGTGAAAAGTTTCCTTCTGATGTGAAAGGCAGATAGTTTATTGTATTCTGGGCTTTTTTCATCATCTTGCTGTCTTCACACATAATACCTAAACCCACTGGTTTATGTTTAAGTTGTCTAAGACAACTTAATTGAGTTAATTAATAAACTTAATGCCTGAAGTTAAAACACAAAGACCACATCTAAACAAGAATATCTCAGGATATGGGTAAATATTTTAATCAGTCAATATTAAGTATACGTTTACATACACTATTGGACAGATATAATTTAAAGTATGGGCTTTAACAGTTTCCAGGACTGAGCATCTAACCTGATCTCTAGAAGAAGAATGTGGATCTTTGCCTCTGCTCAAGGAGAATGACAGCTCTTAACATCTGAAAATCAATCATGGAATATGCCAGACTGTAGATGAATGAGTCTCAGTCTGAACAGACAAGTACACAAATTTTGGCATTTGTGCTTCAACTTCTCTCTATCTTAAGTATTTTCTATTGTTTTATTTATTTGTCATAAGATCTCATAATATGCAAGCAAATTAAATATCCCTATAGCAGTACTTTGGATCTATTGAGCTCTGTGTCTCATTTCTCATCTCTAAAAAGAAAACCTGTTCAGAGGGTTGTTTTAGAACTAATTACTCGTTGCTTGTGGCATACTCTCTCTGGAAGTTGTACTAAATGCCAGCATTTAATTTTTCAGCTAGTCAGTGATCGTTTTGTTCACATTTGGAATGTAATGAACACCTTGTGCAATGCATTGCTTTATTCCAATCTCATCATATACTCTTGCAAGTTTTCTTAGCTTATAGAGAAGTGCCTTCCCCTTTTAGCTTGTTCACTTATATTTTATTGTAAATAACAGAGAATATAGGAACCATTTTTACCGTCCATGTGTCACAGAATAATCATCTTTTCAGTCATTTCACAATAATGGCCTTACAAGGCTAAAGTTCATTTGAAATGACTGAATGACTGCTGAATCTCAAGCTAAAGAAATGTCCAGCTTGCTGCTTAGAACATAGTGATCAAATGAAAGCATGCATTTTTAAGTAGTTTATTGCTATAAGGTTTTGTTCAATATGATTGTAGTCAAAGCTGAATTGTGAGCATAATGCTTTAGGTAGGTTTTTTGCTCTTGAACAGGATCTAAATCCACTGGGAAAACCTGGGATGCAGTTTCTAGGATTACAAACAGAAAACAAAGAATCCAGATCCATGAAAAGTAGAGACAGTGGGGAGCTTGTATTTAGAGACTGGAAGGTTTTTTGCTATTTCAAGTCATTAAGTCATTTTATACAAACTATACAAGGAATCCACCACAACTTATACAGTAAATTATTTTATATATTAAATCTCAGATTTCTTCCAGGACAGCACAAACCCTCCAGCTATTTATAATTTATTTATGTTTTATTTAAAGAAAAGTAATGGAATATGAAGTTTGAGCTAAAAGGTAATAATAAAATGAATCTTAGAATGATACCCACTCCAACTAATTTCTCATGTGCAATTTGTAAATATTTTGTATAAAACCAATATGCTGATACTCCATATAATTTTTGTCAAATATATTCATATAAATTTTTTTTAATTTAGGGTTTTTTTAAAGGTTTTGTTCTGAAAGCCATAACAATATTTTGATTTTCATTTTACTCAAAGATAAAATCAAGATCAAAATAATGAAATTCCTCCTGGGACAGAAATTTCACTTTCTCAGCTGCTCTAGATTTCATACATCTAATATTAATACACTTCCAATTTGTATAAATAAGGCATACAGGATATGTCAAATTTCTTATCTTTTTCCTCTTCAGCCTTTTATTTTTTTCTGGTAAAGAAACAATTTTTAAAAGCTTATGTATCCCAAGTATAATAGGAAAAGCATGAAAACAAAATTGATCTAGAAAAATACTGAAAAGTAACATTTAAAAAAATATAGAAAAGTGTAAGTCTCGTGAGCTTAAGATATGAGGCAAGTAGGACCTGAATCCAGGAGCAAGTGTGCAACAGCTGTTTGTGCATTTTAATTTACTTTGAAGGCTAAAAGAAATGACAGAAGAATTCACCTCTGTTGTGCAACCTGTGTGCTCAGTATTTCACCATTTTTTCACAGAAATTACCTTAACCCACTCAGAGAGTCCCAGTAAGTGAAGCATTATTCACTGGCATAGCAATGCAGCATTGGGCTGTACATGACAACGGGAAGGAATTCATACCATGGTTTATTGGGAGTCCTCTGAGACATCATTTTTTAAAACTATAGCTGGTAAGAATGGAGAGACAAATGCAATCATTCATACTTCGTTACTTTGCTAACATTTCTAAAAGTAATGTAAAAGGCTCTGCCAGGCTGTACACCACCCCAACACCAACACAGTGGGGAAAGGCCCTTCCGCCAAACTCTGACCGACCTATCTGGCTTAGAAACTGCCCCAATGCTCAGCTGCAAAAGGCTTCAGCAGCCTTCTCTTTAAAGAGACGCTTCTATCTCTTTATTAACAATTGTTATTATTAATAATTTCTTAGACTTAGAACTTGATTGTGGAGATTATATAGGACTTGTACACCAGTCTTCTGCTGTTATATATCAATGACGTTCTTCTGTGTCATACTAGTCTGGCTATTGCCTTAGTGGTTAGATACTGTGCTCACGAATCTAAGCTCGTGTTGCTTTATCCACAGTAGGAATTTTACCGTAGGAGCTCAGGCTATTTTGGGAATACCAGAGCAAGCAAGGTCGGTAATATCCTCTTCTAAGATGACAATCTTTGTGCTGTAAAGGATGAAATCTGCTCTATTAATTACACTGTTCTGCAGCTCTGTGTCTTGTAGACCTATATCCTTAAAGGTATTTCATTATCTCTGCAGCCAAGAAAGGTCCAGTATCTTGTACCCAGCTTTCCACTGACGAAAGATCTTGCAGTCATTGCAAAGAGACTTTCTGTGAGTAAATGTTACCACAAACTTTAAGTTGTTGATACTGACTGTCACAGTGACTCTACAGTTCTGTGATGGTTGTCTTATCACTCCAGATACCTTCATAATGCAGTCAAATGATGCTCTGATTACACATCCCAGAGTCAAGGGCTTAGTTCTGCCCATGGATCCCATCAATGTCAGTGTGGTTACAGGGAGCGTAACTCTGAGTTTCAAATCACGTAGTTATCTGCAGGTTCAGTATGGTTATTTTAAAATCGCAAGTTTTGAAATAGTAAGTTATAGTTGCTTCACTCTAACATAAAGATGCACTGTGACACTGGATTTGCTCTCTCTCGCGAGATCCCAAGATACATCCAGAGGGCTATGAGGCTCCTGGTGGGTCTGAATCATGCTGGCCAATTTATAAGAATTGGAGACCATAGTATTACACATTTCACAGTCTCTGAGGTTAAAATTTGATATGAAAAATGTAACTGAATCAGCTAGTGACAGCATCTTTTTATATTTTATTGCATTGTGGTTCTAATAGCATTAGAAGATACTGCACTCAATTACTCAAAAGTGAGAAGATTTCGGTATGAACAATCTTATACACAAACAGAAAGTGTTTGGAGTAACTAAGGGGTGTTAATGTGTAGGAGTTGAATACACTTTGTAAGCTGCTGTGGAAGAAGGGTTCTCCTTTTTTTCTGCTGCTAGTGAGTGTTGAACATGATTATTTTACTGAGAACAGGGGAGAAAATGGAAACTAAGCAAACAACTGCAGTTCCAGAAATTCTACTTCATAAATTACATCGATAAGAAAAATGTGGCTCAGTGATTTTACAATGCTTGAGTTTCAAATTGAATTTAAGTAAGTAACAGTGCTTTGTGTACATTGCAGAGCACTTTCAGGAGGCTGTTTCCTGCCTTTCGTGATGCAGGATCTTTTAATGAAATAAGTGTTTGGGTTTTTCACTAATGCGATGTATTTTATCTAGAAGATCTGACACTGCACAAGAATAGGAAATTAGTAATTGAACATCATGGTCTTTTTAGTCACTTATTCTCACAGTGAGGTTTGAAAAATAAAATTACTTTAAATGCTTTTAGATTTTATCTTCTTGAAAATTTTCCTTTGCTCTAACACCTCCCCAGAGGCCCAAGTTTATTATAAATCACAAATGCACAAAAAGATTCTACCTAAACTCAGCACGTCTTGGATCCTTTTCACTGGAGAGCACGATGAGAAAAGCTGACCAGAAGAGATGCAGTTGTGAATTCATGTCATAAGATCTTCCTTTTGCATGTAAATGTAGAAAATTCCTGTCTCATTTCTAAGAAATTACCATAAACATCCTACTTTTTAATTTAAATCTGAATTGTTTGCTGCTTTCCATGACAAAGCTACTACCTATCCTAGGAATATGCACCATGCTGTTAATGTCTTTGAGGTCATTACTTTACCATTAGATGATAAAACACGGATTAATTTTTAAAGGCAGATGTACATTCCCAGAAATGTGCCTAAAAATGAGCGCCTAAAATCAAAGCAAATCTTTCAGAGAATTCTTTTGTTAATCATTCAGATATGAATGCTTTATTCTATTCCATTCATTCGCATACCCAAGCCTATGGTCATTATTTAACCAACAAATTGCTTATTTTGGCTTGTACATGCAGAATACTTTTCCTTCCTAAATGTATAAAAAATGCATTATTTAATCTCCATTTATTTGCCTGGTTTCTCCATATATGAGTAAGCTGCAGCACACCACTTATTTCACAGAGATTTACAGGAGCAAAAGTTTAACTTCTATGCCTTGTGAGATACTGCCATACATATGCATTATATGCCAAAAATGTCTTCTTTTAGTCACACAATGGCTCCAGAAAACTACTGGAGATAACGCAATGCTACTATAAGAGTTTCAGATTTTCCTAGTTGGAACCTAGAAATAGAAAAACATCAACAGTAATACAAAATTCCTTACTACAATAACAGTAATAAACTCTGACTCTTAAAAATTTCAAGCGTTAGTCTTTCTGTAGTTTTAAAAATTTATAACACTGTGATTTATATCCTAGTATATTTTTAACATGGAGGGAAAAGCTCTCAGATCAAAAAAATATGAGCTGCTGCTGATTAATCTTAAATGAAAAAATTTTAAAACTTCAAATGCTATTAATAAATTAGCAAATAAATTACCTGCATACACATTCCAGTGACAACTCCCAGTGTAATTCTCATATGAATTTAAGAAAATAGAGATTTGACTTCAGATTTCATAATGTTTTGTTAAAATGTGAAAAAATGTTTTCTTGTCAAAGCCACAGATTGAAATTTCTTCACTGGATATATTTATCTTGAAGACTTCTAGTACTTTCGTTGTTCCTGAAGGAAAACTCTAATTGGAGCTTGTGAAATCCCATATTGTTCATTCTGGTACTTCTGCGGACACTGAGTCTCATTAAATTTGTATATTCTGAGAGTTTCAGAGTCCTGGCTTAAAGTCTGACTCGAAGACCTCTCAAAGTCCTCCTAAGGGAAGGATATTTATTGATTCAGTCAAAGGATATCAAATGCTAAGAAATTAAGTACACTTTTTATGTACATCTTGCAAACATCATGTGACTTCTTTTGGATGTTTGTAAGAGAAAATACCATTTAAATGTAAAGTTATAATGAAGAACTAAAGTTATAATGAGAAACTAAAATGAGTTAATACTGTGCTGAATAAAGACTCATGAGACACACATCTCACTTTCATTATAGTTGACCATGACTATTAATTTTATTTAAGACTCAACTTGATTAACTCAATTCCCATTCTAATCATAATTCTAAAATTTTTATTTTTTACTTATGTTAAACAAAAAATATGCAGAATACCCTCATGCATTGTGATCAAGTAAGGATCTTCCCTTTAAGTATATGGAATTTGGTTAATTTTCCAGCCATTTAAAATTACAGTGTAGTTATAACAGAGATGATGGTGAAACGCAGCTGATAAATGCTACTGGTATTGTGACTGCTGCCCATACAGAAGCTTGAAGCCAAATGGATGAGGCGTCAGCACCGATGCCAAGAATTAGTGTTTGGCAGAGATGAAGATTTGACTCATAGATACATTCCTAAGAGAAGAGTAAATACTAAATTGAACGTCACAGCTGTTGCTGCTGTAGCAACGCCTGATGCGTTGCCTCAGGAAATGTCAGTGGGGTAGATCCTTGACTGAGATCCTGTGAGTGGGAAGAAGCTCAGTCGTCTTTATTGGGACAGGAAAGAAAAGAGGAAGTATTGGCTTAAAGGCATGTTTTGACTTCCCTTGCAGCATCAGAGACGCCTTATATAGGTGCTCTGCGTAAGTGACTCGGAAGGCAGGGACAGCTACTTTCTCTACAGCTTTTGTAGACTGTATGTCAGGTTGACAAGTTATAAACTGAGATGAGTTGGACCTCTACCATGACTAAACTGTCATTAATTCAGAGAACTGTTTTCAACAGAGAGGAAGAATGAAAGACAGAGAGATATGCACAGAGATATGAAATACAGAAGTATTTACAACAGAGATAACTCTATCACAAATGATTCTTCAGACTTACCCAAATGGACACAGATAATCCTTCTGTACCATTTCTCTCTATCATATGTGTAGCATTTATTTACTCATTCTAATTAAACTTGTTTTAGAAACTCATTCAATTCTAGTCAGAGCAATGCAAGATATAGCCATAATAGATTTTCTGAGAAAAAGCATTTAGTTTAAAACCTTTCTGGATTGTTTGTGTCAGACTATTCTTAACATGGGAAGTGGTCAAACAGCATAAGGAAATTGAGATATACAACAATGGAGTAAGACTTCCTTTTCCGTAATGGTGACACTAGTTCTGATTGTCTGAAGAAAGAAACACTGGAGTCACTTGTTTTGGAGCATTGGAACAGATGTCCATGGTTCCAGTGAGAACCAATGCCAGAATCTGGCTCATTGTGATTAACCCTTTAGATATAAGTTTATTATATGCATGTAAATTACTTTGAGTTGAGTTGGAAATAAATAACTCAAGTTGGTTTTAATGAGATCTAGATTATTAACTGCAGAATACATCGTTCTTTTTTGTAGATTGAGCACAGCAGAGCAAATTTTAATTGTAATGCTTAGGGATTTTTATTAGCAGTGAAACCCCTTGTGCACTGAAATGAGAGTATTCCCTAGAGAGTGCAAAAGCAAGCAAAGAGAGAATATGTAATGAACTGAGCTCAACAAAATGAAGGTCAGAGCCAACATTCATGCAGAAAAGAGGTCACCTTAGGAAGCTGCTCTATTAAATATGACCTGGAATATATACACCTTGACAAGCAGCAGGAGGAAATCACTATTTAGTCCAGATATAATCAAATGATAAAATGTAGGTGCATTTGCAAGCCAAAATACATCTTAAGGAATGGGAATTTACTGATATGCGAAACAGAATCTGACTTTATTGTCCAGATTCTTGTCTTACGTGAGTACCAAGTACCAATTTGTACTGGTTTGACACTGACACAAAGAATTTTAAGAACTGCAGATGTGTAAATGATTTTGTCTCATCAATGAAATGGAACTCTACAGAGCTATTGCTACAGAATTTACAGAAGGGAGAATTACAGCTTTATGTTGCAACAGAGCAAGAAACAGACGTAAAATTTAAGTGAAATTCATCTTGGGAATGAAGTAAAAAAAACTCAGGGGAGAAAAACTTCCCCAGATAAACATTATTTTATGGACAAAAGTGGACAGAAACAAAGTGAATGATGAAGATCAGTCAGCACCACATGAGTTACCCCTGGGAGAGACAAAATGTAGTAAGTAAGCTCTGAAAATCATGGGTGCCGAGAGCTGTGAACAGAAGAAAGCAGGCAAATTATCAAAAAGAAATGACAGTCAGAGGGCCTTGTATTTACCATCTAGCAACAGCATGTCTTACACAATTCAGCTACAAGTCCAGCAAGATGGTGAAAGTTCAATAATTGCCTGAGCTCTTGTGAAGTGGCAAAGAGCTGAGCTCTCATAGGTATTTTATGTTTTACAGCACAGTTATTCTGTTACTGGATGGCTGGCCCAAAGAGTGTTGGTGAGTGGAGTTAAATCCAGTTGGTGGTCGGTCACAAGTGGTGTTCTACAGTGCTCAGTATTGGGGTCAGTTCTCTTTAATATCTTTATCAATGATCTGAGTGAGGGGATAGAGTGCACCCTTAGTAAGTTTGCAGACAACACCAAGTTGGGCAGGAGTGTTGATCTTGAGGGTAGGAAGGCGCTACAGAGGGATCTGGACAGGCTGGATCAATGGGCCAAGGCCAACTGTATAAGATTCAACAAGGCTTAGTGCTGCGTCCTGCCCTTGGGTCGTAACAACCCCATGCAACACTACAGACTTGGGGAAGAGTGGCTGGAAAGCTGCCTGGTGGAAAAGGACCTGGGGGTGTTGGTCAGCAGCTGAATACGAGCCGGCAGCATGCCCAGGTGGCCAAGAAGGCCAATAGCATCCTGGCTTATATCACAAATTGTGTGGCCAGCAGGACTAGGGTAGTGATCGTCCCCCTGTACTTGGCACTGGTGAAGTCGCACCTTGAGTACTGTATTCAGTTTTGGGCCCATCACTATAAGAAAGACATTGAGGTGCTGGGGCGTGTCC
>NW_009630748.1:22511-27409 GCF_000690535.1 Cariama cristata | reverse complement strand
GGTTTGGCAGCGGTCTGGGTTGTTGAGTTGGTGGTGTCAGTGCCTGAGGGGAGCTGGGCTTCTGCCGGGCGAGGAGCAGGTGTGAGGCCTCGTCTGGAGGTGGCAACCTGCTCTGGCTGCTGAACTGAGGGCTTGTCGGCAAGGTGAAGGTAAGGCTGCCTTGCTGACATCTGTGGGTGGTGGTGGTGCTGTCGTGTACTGGGCACTGTCTTACGAAAAGCAAGTGCTGTATGTGAGCACCAGCCACCCAGAAAATTGGCATTCTGTGCAAGTTGTTTTCCCCTTTAGCTGTTTATCTCGCATGAGAGGAAAAGCCAAGTGCAATTTGCACAACAAATTAACAAGCTTCCACTGGCAGACTTCTGTTGGTGGTGAGATCCTTATCAAGACGTCCATGGGATGTTTGCTAGGGACAGCCCTGTCATCACGGCTCTCCCTCACTGCACAGCCCCTCATGGTGGCTGTGCTGGCAGTGGGGGTGCCAGTGGCGTGAGCCACATGCAGCTGTTGCGCAGAGCTTGGCTCTGTCTGGTGGCATATGTCCACTTCCATTGCCCAGGTAGAAGG
Source organism: Cariama cristata (assembly GCF_000690535.1). Classification (NCBI taxonomy): domain Eukaryota; kingdom Metazoa; phylum Chordata; class Aves; order Cariamiformes; family Cariamidae; genus Cariama; species Cariama cristata. The sequence goes on along the minus strand of NW_009630748.1, from coordinate 26,842 downwards.
AAGGAGTCTGAAACTTCTTGTTCTAATGTGCGTTTTCGCTATGTTAACATTTGAGGGTAATGTTGTTTAGCTTCTGTTTTTTCTCCTGGACTTAGCTGGACTAAACCACAAAGCTAGAGTTAGAGCAGCTTGTGGGGAAGGGAGGAGTTGCTGGTGGAGCATTTTTGCAGATATGGCAGAATAAAGGAATTAATTATTAAATACTGTGGGGAAAAAAAAAATCCATGAACAATATTTCTGCTGTGATGCAATTCAGCTTGGTCAAACAACCTGCTGAAGAGGAGAAACAATCCAGATGTCCTTGGGCCTGTGCCTTAGCTCATGTTGTAGAGCCCAATACCACATTAGGTGAGTTGTTATCAGACATGGGAAGCAGAGGAGAGTGGGACTCCAGAAGTCTGTTTTGTGAATTTGAAATGGTCATTAAATAAGGAGAGTTTATTTTCTTCTAATAGTGCTTTAGGTTCAGGATGATTCCCTAATATCAGAGCTGAATATGAGCAACTTCTGTACTGGAGTCACATAAACAGCTAATTTGAACTTGGGTTAACCTTCTGTGTTGTCATCTTTAGCAAGAGCTAGTTCATTGTTCCAGCTAGCTTCAAAGTCACAGCAGAGCACTGATGCTTCTGAAGTTTAATATTCCTAAAAATGACAATCGCCATTGCCCATAAAGTTCACTGCACCCTGTTGTCTAGTGTCTCTGCACTTCTGCTAGGCAATTTCCACATTGCTATTTTAAATAGTAAGTATTATCAATCTCCAAAACAATTAAGGTGCATTTTATTGCTTATTGAAGAGATGGAAGATTCATGGAGACTATTTCTTCTTGTGCATGAGAGATTCAGACTTCTTTGACATGGGTATTAAAATTGGAATTGAACTCATTCTGAATGTGTAAAGCAAAGATTGAGCTCTCATGGGTTGTACTTAACAGCTTTACAGTAAGAGACCCAGCAGCTCTTCATAAGTTTCATAGGAGCATCAGTTGATTATTTTGGATTTTTAAAAGTGTAAAATCATTGAAATGTGTGGGCATGCTTTAAGAGCTGTTGGTGCTCTGACTTTTTTTTGTAAATAGCACACAGCATTTTTTCTGTTAAGGCAAATTTCAAATAGAAAAATGCATCTTGCTTTCTTCTGTGTGCATTTTTGTGTAGTAGCTTCTCAAAGGACAACTCCTAAAATAAAACATTTGCCAAATAAAACAGTTGTCAAAGGACAACTTCTAAGATAAAAATATTTCACGTCTAAGATTGAGCATAAAATTTTCACATTTTGCACTTCAGCTCTGATGTCCCTTGCTCTTGTATTTTGCCCAGAGGCTTGGTTATTGTTCCATTACTAATACAAATGGAGGAGCTTTTGTTTCAATTCAACCTCTTCAAGTAAACTCTCTTTAAGTCATCAAGGTCTATCCACTGTACTCTTTTTAAACTCTAGATGTAACTTTCTCTCTTTTTCCACTTACTGTTTAAAATCTGTCTTTTGTTCACCCTTTTATAACTTGAATGTAATGTTATTTTTCCTCTTTTCATCATTGTTCTCCTTGCTTGCCATCTTTCTTTCTTTGCCATACCCTCATGATGGTGTATATTGCTTGAATTCTCTGCAGTCCAGCTTGAACCCTGGAGACTGCACAAGTGTGTTTGAAGAAAGATGTAAGAGGATAGCAGTTCCCAATACCAAGAGGACAGCATTATTTATAATACTGGTTAGACTTATTGCTAGGTACTACAAACTAGCGTATGCATTGAATGAGTCCAGTTCCTTGCCTGTCAACTTTGTAATTAATGTAAGCAATTGTTATCATGGTTCATCTGCTTGTTTAGTGTTTCAGTACTGCAAGTTCACTGTTCCACAGGCTGCCCCAGTGCTCTCCTAAATAAAATGAAGAAATGTCTGTTTCCCTGCAGTGGATGCAAATGAAGAAAGTGCTGCTTCTGACAGAAATTTCATAACAGTAGCTAAAATGAAATAGTGTCACATCTTCTTTACAGTAAACTTAGACTTCCTCCTTGGCATTTCTGTAGAATTTTACTGTAGCATACATGTACAAGTTACAGCTCTGATGAACAATCACCGAGGGCATTCAGAACTCAGTGCTGTTGCAGTATCTTCTTGTCTTTACTTAGAATATAAAACTCAGATTAACTACATTGGTATATGTCTGAGTCTACTGAAGTGATAGTGTCATTTTTCTAATAGAGTTTTGTTCTATGACTGCATTGCTAATGGCCTGTTCACCCTGCTTCCTAGGAACAGCCTAATTAAAGATTTGACATTGAAAAAGTGATTAAAATTTGCATGAAGAGGTATTGAAGAAATTAATTTTTTTTCTGGTGAATCGATAAGTAATAACATGCATTTTGGTAAATATTAGAGCTCTGATCCAATGGACTTGCTGGACACAAGCATCTATTCAAAGGGTGGCATTTAGTTCTCACCAATTTCTTTGAGACATAAGCGTGTTTTTAAAGTTGAGCAGATACTACAAATGATATAGCCTGAATAGGGAGTGAAACCTGTATGCCAGTATTTGGCAAGATCATATGCATAACTCTGCACATGTATTTACTTCTGAATATACTTTTGGCAGTTTAAAGGATGGCCCTTCACAAAATTTAATGGGTGAGTAACTAGTATAGGGTTAGGTTCTGGGTAGTCTTACTTGTACTGAGTAGTACGCACTTCATACAATAGCCCCACTGAAGTAATAGACTATCAAAAGCATGTCAGTAATGCTATTGGAATCTGTCCCATTGTTGGCTGGCTGAGAATATCAGTATTCCTCATGCCTAATGTGAATTCACCTATATATATATTTAAAAGGCACTTGTTTTTGCAACAAGCAGGGAATAGACCTTTGCATAGACAGTGACATAATTCTTCCTCCCAATTTAACTGTGTTGGCCTAAGTGAAGTTATATAAGTCCAAATTAGTCATTGATATATGGAATAGAAGCTGCAGAACTACTGGAGGGAACTTTCTTCCTGCTGTTATATTGTCAGAGAACTGTTTCATCTACCTCCCCTGCCATGATAGTGTTTTCAAACAGATTCAAACCTGCAGGCAACTTCTGCGCTCATCTCTAGCACTTAAAATGCGACATGTAAATCAACTAAGGGCAATTATAAGCACTGTCAGGAGTGGTGCAAGCACATGACTGAATACTTGTAGGCAAGAACATACTTTATGTTGAATGTCCATGGAGTTCGATAGTGCAAGTAAGTCTTTCCTGCTTTAAAGCTGTGGTTATCTTTGCTCAGTGAGGCAGGAAAGACTCACTGGTCATCACAAACTCTGTATCAGGGCCCCTCATGAGCAAAATAAAATAGGAAGTATCTCAGTGGGTCATACAAATCTGTGTTAACTGTTTTTGTGTCTGTTCTTTTGAAGTGCGCCTGCAGCACTTGATTGTAAGTATCTGTAACAAGAAGTTAGGCTCTAGCATATCCGGCTTAAGTAGAGAAAGCTCTTGTTACTGTCTCACAAATACATTCTATGTTCTGGAGAGCTGGCATATTTTGAAGACTTGAACACCAGATTTCTAGGAATACAAAATTCAAGTTTTGAGGAGCCACTAGCTGGATGAGGCAAGCTGCCAAAAGAAAGGCAAGGGGTCCTGTTATTATAGAATCAGCAAGGGAAAAATGAGTGTACTATAATTCTCTTGAGAATGCAAACTTCTGCTGAGTAATTCCCTGTAGAAACATAAAACCTTCTGTGTGAAGATCTGACCCACTTCAAGCAGTGAAACCTTGTATCAGAGTTTCACAAAAGGCAAGTAACCATACTGTTAACAAGAATCATTTGGGAATTAGGTAATTTAAATCTTATAAGCCCAATGGGGAGAAAGCTCTCTTGAGTGAGCCAAGGGAATCTCTAGCAATTCCCTGCATTTCCTGGAAACAGTCTGTCTGTAGTGCTACTGGCCATCTCACAGTCTGACCTCTCTATTGTATAGTTTTACCCACAATGAACCTAAATATGCTGATCTGAACAAAAGAGAAGGCCCTACATCAAAGTAGGCACAGATCTGTATTAATTTATTCCTGTGCCTGTTGCCCCAGAGGTCTTTACTTCAGTTGCAGATAGCCAGAGCCATGAGAATGTCATGTGGGTCCCTGAGCATGGATTTTTGGTCGGTATGTGGCAGAAAAGCCACTAAGTATATTTTTCACTGTAGCTATGAAGCTGCTGGTTTTGTGGTGTTGGTTATCCTAAGTTGCTTCTCTGCATCCATGTGTCAAAGAAATGGCCCTTAGCGGTGTCCTTACTCCTGCAGCAGGGACCTTCATGCCAGTGTATCTGAGCAGAAAACTGAACC
>NW_009630748.1:15812-22480 GCF_000690535.1 Cariama cristata | reverse complement strand
ATTCCGGGTGGGAAGCTGTTGTACCATATGTTTATAAGCTACTCGAATAGCCTGCCTGCCAGCCTTCTACTACACTTTTTATGTGCTTTAAAGCAAAAGCAAATGTGGGTTTTCTTGGTGTGTGTTTGTTTTGGTTTGGTTTTTTCCCCAGGGCTTTCTTTTTCTGGTGACTGGCATCAGGTTTTTTGATTCGTACATGCGAAGTTCATGGAGTAAAGTCATGCCTGAACCTAATAAGCTTTTTTCCCAAACCAACGATAAAAAAAAAAGTAACAAATTCCCTGTGAGATTAGATTGAGCTCACTGGCTGGAGATGCTCTTTGTGATCTGTTTGGATACAAAGGCATTGCTTGGTCGATGACAGAGCTTTTAGGACTGCTACAATGCAAATGAACGATGCCACAAACTTTTTGTTCCCCTGTACCCAAACAGAGGTAGCAGTATATGTGCATAGGCAGGGTGCTGGAGTGAATTAATTCAACCCTTGGAAAAACCAAAACACAAAAAAACCAAACCAAACAAAAAAACACCCCAACTTCATCACACCCAGATTCAACTGAACAGGAATGCTCATTTTTTTTCAGAGGCTTATTAAACTTTGAAAAAGCATGGCATACAACAGAAGGAGGATGTGCTGTGCATATGTAATTGTTGGCCTTAAATGCTCTCTCTGGGCACAGCTGAGGAAAAGGAAGAAACCTGCACAACAGAACTACAGATACATAAAACAACAAAGCCTGTCCCAAAGACTCTCTCAAAACTGAATATTTGGAAAGTGTAAAGCCTTTGCAGATTTTGGGGTAAGCAGTGGTTGCAACAATTGAAGACTTGGCAAATGAGCCTTTTAGCCTGGGAAGTGAACTTGTTTTAGTGGCATGTAAGTTTATATTCTACTTGCCTGTATTCAGTAGCCATCTTTTCCTGAAAATAACGACAGCCTGAAATTCAAGATGAGCTGCTTGGCTTTGGTACCTCTCTTGCATGTCACAGCACTGTTACCCCCAGCCTGCTCGTCAGTGCTGCCATACATCCAGTCCTCTGTGAGATGCAAGTCAAATATATGCTTTGGGTTGATGTTTGCTGGCTTAACATGGTCTCCCCGGTGCTCATAGTAAATGAGCAGACATGGGACTTAGTGAGCAAAGGCAACTCATCTGAAATGAATGATGGTAAATGTGTAAATAATTCACAGCCTTTATGCAGCTCTCTGCACATCCCACACTATATACATGTGAAACCTACCATCTCCAGTAATTTCAAACATGAATGTGGGAGCCAACCTTGTTCAGTGTTATTATAAATGTACATATCTTACAAACAAAAAGTGGTTGTTTTAGTGATGCTGCTGAGAATCCATCACTGCTGGTCAGGGCCCAGTGTGCTAGGCATTGTACAAGAGAAAACAGCCTTGCCTGGAAGAGCTTCCAATCAAACCATGGATGCCAAATGGATATAGGCAATGAGAAGAAGTGCTATGGTAGTAGTTACCCTGGGTGCCCCAGCAGCATGCCTATTAAATGTATCTTGTAGATGTCCCAGGAAAAGAGGGATCTGAAGAAGAGCAAAGCTGATGTTTGCATGTGCCAAATCTTTTTGCACAGTTACTGTTAGGTAGAAATGCCTATGCAGGAGGAGGAAATGTCTGTGCTTCTTGCTGACATGATATTCTCGCTGTATACCTATGTATGTGTGTATAGTTTTTATATATATATGTGTTAGTGGTAGTAATTACACTGTGCAAAAGAAGAATCATAAATAATGAAGGAAGAATGAGCTTTAGGCGACCTAATTAAAAACCTGTTCTCTTTATTAGTTAGCAAGGTAATCTAAGTCAACCTCTGGCTCTAAAGATTTTTCACTGTACTGCAAAGGAAATTAATCATCTGTTACAGAGTATTTTCTTTAACTCTTCACCTTGGCAAAAGAGTATTGGCTCAAAATGGATTTTGGAAGAAACTTGAATAGGTGCAGCTGGGATTGTTTCTTTTATTTATTTTTTTTTAATTTGGTCATCCAGTCTTTGTTAGAAAGAAACTCCCTGCATGTTGCTTCCTGTACAGGTACCTGCTAGTCTCGAGTGCTTCACACTGAGTAACCAATCCAAGGGAAACTCTTCACATGCATACTTCCCCACTTGAGTCTGGTGCTTCTGATAAAACCTTCTCTCAATTTTATCTTCTCTTAACTGATGAATTGTTTTTCTTTCAGTCTAAGATACTATTACAGGTTTTAAATAGTTAATTTATGCTTGTTTTTTGATAATAGCCCTGACTGAGAAATGTGGGGAAAGAAGAGAGCAGTGATTTTCTAGAAATAGTCATGCTTTTAAACATTCCACTACTGAATGAAGTAGATCTTCGTTAAAAGTTGCTGTGTGCCAACACACATGAACCAAATGGTACAGATATTGCAATATTTGAAGCCTCTGCTGAAGTGTAGCTGATGACTTGGATTTAGTAAGATCTGTCTAAAGTAGCTTTTTTGGGTCCTGTTTCTGTGATGAGAGAACATATAAGAAAACAAATCTTCTTTATGACTAAGCTGACTCCTTGTGAAAACAGGCATTACTCTTTTAAAGTCGGTAGGATTTTAGTCAGGTTTGCATCAGCTGTAAATCTGTCCCAGGTGTTTTCTATGTGTTGAAAGGGGGTTGCCATTGTGATTTTTTTTTTTCTTTAATGTATTTACATTTCATGAAGTTTCCAGAATAATTTTTTTGGGGGTGGGGGCAGAGATTTGGAAGAGAAGGAGAAAGATAATTGGGCTTTATGTAGCAATCAGGCATGCAAGGTTCTGTTGAATTATTAAACTTAATTAGTTTCATTTATTATTCCTGCAGGCTACAAATATCTGTATTAAATGCCAATCTAAAGTGTGGTGTGTTTGGTCTGGTGGGAACATGGATTTGGTAATACACTGCAACGCCACTAAACTTCTGAATAAACCCGTGGTTCTGCTGTGCTCTCATTTTATGAATAGTGTCTGTATTTTCATACAGTACTGGTAGTATATTTTAAGATGCTCTTATTTTCTCAGCATTGTACCATACATCAGTAGTCGAGTGGATGTTTCAATCTGTATTTCTGTAGTTATTTAGGTCCTGATTTCACAAAAGCTTGTATGTGTGCAGAACATTATTTACTGATTGCAAGTACCTGTGCAAAACCTTGCTCTAGATGGCACTTCTGGCAAAAGCTGGCCTCTGAAAAGTGATGTTTTTCTTTGGCTTATAGTTAGTAACCTCTCAGGGTGTTGGTTATGTCTTGGAATATAATATAGCTATGGCCTCATGCTGAGAAAATACTTCCTCTCATTTTTATTGTCGATGATGATTTGATCCCTGCCTCATGTTAATTATACTCCTGAAACAGACAAAGGTGAAAACACCTTTAGCTGTGGTGGACAAGGAATAGCCTGTACGGAGAGCAAAAGAGTGGCACAGAGCTTGTCAGGTAGTGGAATGAAGAATTTTTACCTATAAGAAAGTGGTCCTGACAAGTGGGGAGATGTCAGGTAGCAGTGGAAATCAAAACCTGGCTACAGTGCCTCCACTCATTACCATGCTATTGGCTGCCAGCTGCAGATTCCGTGTAGGCAGAGGGTCATGGACACCAGGTCTAATATACCATCACCATCTTGTTAGTCTGCAACTCCCGTGTAAGTTCAAGAGCATCCTTCCTGCTCTTGAGAGCTAATGGCCCTCTGAAATTAAAGCTTTTATTTACGCAGGATAAAAGAGGGTGTGGAAATAATTTGGTGTACAGTAGGAATAGATTTGTTGCATAGGATGTTTTTTTACATACTTACTTTTCCAGAGAAGACCTTCCAGAATTCTAGGTACTTTTTGCAGCACTAACTTCCGAGATAGCTGTTTCCAGAAGGTCATAAACATCTCCAAAGTAGGAGGAAGAACAGCTAAGTACATGAGTGCAGACTAGCAGGACAGAACTATATTGAAGTAGGCCCAACTTAGTCACTTAAAAATTCATTGAAGCCTACAGTTACTTAATCTTGCAAAGAACAGAATCTCCCAGTCCAGCTGACATTTTGGTAATTTATCTTCATTTTGTGGCTGAGGTGAAATTTTTCTAACCTTCACAAAACAGTGACTGGATTCACTTCTGACCAAATCCAGATTAAAATAATGTACCTTTGTAGAGCTCTTGGATCCATTTTATGTATTAATTAGTAGTCATGGTTGATTAAGAAAGGAAGGGTAATAAAAATTACACTAAATTGTGGGCCTGTCCCTGACTGTGTCAACTGATCATCTTCTTTACTGTTAACTTCTTTTTTTGGCAAGATGGCATGCACTGTATCTTTGTTGTATTCTAGTTGCAAATTAATCTGTTGCAAAATAATTAATTAGTCTTGTATATTATTTAAGGCAGTGAAAAAGCAAGAAGGCAATTCTCATATCAAAGAGAGTTAGTGCTAGCTAGAAGATAATAGTCTATTTAGATGGAAAAGGACATGCATTTTGCCAGAAATTTAATGGAAAATCAAATTGGGAAGAAGGAGGGATGGAAGAGGAAAGAAGATAACGAAATGAATGATGGAGTCTTTCCACTCTCCAGTTTTTCAGCACAACTCATACCTGCAGCCCCAGTCACTGAGTGGTGATTTACAGTCATATCAGCTGGCTTTTAAATTCTTCTCACATTCCAGGGATTTCAGTATTCCCATATGATTGCACTGCATTAGTGCTGTAATAATATTGCAGTTTGCTATTAATTACCCTCCTGTACTGTTTCAGTCGTGATAGATTTAGTTTTAGACTTTAACTCGTCATTCTTTTTAATTATCAATTAGTAATGGTGTATATTTCCCTATTGATTTTGTTTTCTGATTCCATGTTGGAATATGGCAAAAGGTTATCAACAGGCAGCTTAGTGAGAAATTTTTGTCTTTTAAAAAACCAGAGGGTGAAAAGATGAATGGGCAACAGTAGCATCCTAAAGCAGTAAAAGCTGTGTAATTTATTAATGTTTCTCTCTCCTGAGGCATAGGTTCTGTGTTACAAGCAAAGGCTGTCTGTCCAGTGCAGAATTTTGAAGACTAGGGATATGGAGAAATAATTATTTTCCAAGCTCTGCACACAAACCAAGATCTGCCCTGCCAGTATATAGCAAGTAGACTCGATTATCATATTGAATGTGTCTTAAATAGCTGCTGGCATTTTTAGGTCAACAAGAACCTAGTTAGCAATAATGGCACTTTAAATTATCAATAACTTTGGTATTGGCACCATGCTAACAGCACAGTAAGCATGATGCTTTGATCTGGAGCCGCAGCTTGTCTACAGGCTCACCTATGCATTGCAAAGTATATCACCCTTAAAGATTATATTTGTTCCTTCCTACTCTTAAGAACTAATGACCCTCTGAAAATAAAGCTTTCATATTTACACCTTTTGGATAACTATGTTGTCTTTGGGAACCTGATCTTTACAAAGAATGGTTCTTGCATGGACTGTTGTAGGTCCCATATGTATAAAATATATATTGCCATAAAGGTCTATTTAGCAATGAATCATCTGTACTAAAAAAGTGTTTCCTTAAATGATCTTGTAAGTCCTGTTCATACATGGATTTGTGCTACCATCTTTTATAAGACATGTCAGGATACTTCTGTGGAGGTAAGAGAGGGGAAGAGAAGAATATGTGTAGTGCCAGACTGCCCTTAATGATTTGAGTGGCCCAGGTGGGAGGGTGTCCTTAATGCACAGCATAAAGCACGAAGATGATTTTACAAGGGATTTTTTTTGATACAAGCTATGGAGAGGAGAGAGGACTGAAAAATCTCAAGCAACAGCAAAAATCTCACAGTTAACATAGGCTTTAAGGAAGGAAAGTGACTTCTGATGAACCACAGAGCTAAATCACTGAGAATTGTACTAAAAAATTATCCCATGAACTTAATTTGTCTCTTGACAAGGAAGTAAATTCTGTTATGAAGACAGCTGCATTTAATAGTAATTATCATACCTTGATCTGTTTATGGTATTGGATAGTGTAAAATATCCTGAGTCCTTCATCAAAACTGGACATGATACAGGTTACTGCTAACAGGCAGCTCCTGCTTTCTCTGAAGTAGTCCCAAACTCTTTAGTGCTAATGCTATTCTGATGTTAGGCTCATGTGAAAAAGCTGCTTACAGCAGTTAACTCTGAACATCTTTAGTATTATCTTTATGTTAAATTTAGATCTCAAATGCCTAGTCCTGATTGGTTCTGAGTGCCTGTAATAAAAATCTGATTTAATTTAGAGTTTGATTTTTATTTATTTCTTTCCTAGTGGAAACTGGATCTGTGTGCTCAGCAGATGCTGAGCTTCTGTCAGGAACTGAACCCTAATTAATTCATATTCCCTTTTTTTGTATGTATTTTCTGACTGTTTTTCCAGTGTGGATGAAGCTCTTGAATTTAAAAACATTTGTAAGATCGAAACATCTGAAAATGTGCTTTTTAAAATTCAGTTACTATGTGAATCAGCACTAATCTCTGAAAATAAAATTAGATTTTTCAAGAGAAGTGGGTCTGCAATCATTTGCCAGACTTACGTTTCTTCACAAATCCAGACAAACTCAGACATTGGTAGACTGCATATAACACTACCCAAATCTGGTGAGGAGTTAACTATGCAGTAAACACACATAAACTGTTGACA
>NW_009630748.1:13390-15781 GCF_000690535.1 Cariama cristata | reverse complement strand
AGTGTTTGCAAAAAACATTGGGGGGGGGGGTTTAACCTCAGATTAAAAAAATGGCTCAATTGCTTCAAGCAATCAGGCAAACGTATTGGAGAAAATTAATACAGGAAACATCCTGGAATATCTCACTGTATTCTTGGGGCCACGTTCTGTCATCCAGCATAGCTGTGTCCTAGCTGTTACTCCTCTGAGATCAACTTAGTGTGAATGACTCTAAAGAGTTTTGATCAAGGGCCCAGATGCCCTTACTTAATTTGAAGTGCAAACAGAACAAAAAGGCTATCTGAGCCCCCAAAGCGATCTGCAGTCAAAGTGCTCAGGTCTACATTAGTGTAGTTTTGAGGTCTCCTGTTCCTGTTTTCTTAATAGAGACCATTCAAAAGAGTGAGGTTCTGTTTTGGGTTGATCAGTGTGTCCTGGCTAGATGAAATACAGACTTTATAAAATATTTAGCCACGGAAAATGTAACACTTGGCACCTCTTCCTAACTAAATGACACATGAAGTCAGATAGAATGCAGAATTGGAAGGAGCTTGTGCTATACTCATGAATAAAAGCACAAGTGTAGTGGAAATGAAGTGAACTTATGAAAGTAGACCCTCTTAAAAATAGTTGTCTAATGTCAAAAAAAAATAAATCTAAGGGCTGCTGTTTTTCTGACGGACTTGATTTGCTGTCCTTTAGCGGGGGAAAAAACAACTAAACAAGGACAGACTATGGGGAAAACAGGCTGGCAAAGAGGGTGACAAATCTGCTCACTGTGGCCTAATGATGTTGTTCCTGTCTTATTAAAGGTAATGAGCTTCTATGAGAAATGAGCAACTGCCAGAGAAGATTTTTGGCAGGAGATAGAGAGGAGAGTCCCCAGCCTGCCCTCCTGCTGCAGAGCAGGGGGAAGTACTGAATGTTACCTAGATACTGAATTCAGAAGTGAACACATGCCTCACCTTTTTACTGAAGTGTTAAACAGATCTTCACCGTTTCTTATTTGAAAAAGCACATTAATACACTGCTTCATTTCGGATGGAATAGTAAATGGTGGTTTCAGTCAACTGACTTGCTGGTGTGAGAGAGGAGAGTGGCTGTGTTATTCACCAGTGCTGTGCAGTGATTTTTCTGTGTCCACTATATAATCCCACACACGTAATTATTTATCTTCTTTCTTCATTTTAAAAGCAGGTTGAAATAGCAAGAAAAGTGTATACTCTGGACCATGTGTGCCTTTAAAATAAGTCAGGCAAGAGCTTTTAAAGCCACTGTATTGGTAGTCATATTTTGAAGAGATGCTGCTGTTAGCTGTGGAGCTGTTCTTTTTTACAGGACTTAGCAGTAAGCAAATGAAGTCAGATTTCTGTGACTGGCAGTAGTGAGGCTTCTAGAGATGTGTCTCACAGGTAGCTACCTACAGCTGGTACTGTTTAGATGGGGGGGGTGCCATTAGGAAAATGACAACAAAGAGGGAGCAAAATTCCCACCTAATTTCACTCTGTGTATTCCAATCTTTGCTAAATATATTAGGTCCTGTACTTGCAGAGGGGTTAGACTTTGCAAACAGTGAGCCGCTACGTTCCTTTGACGCACAAATCCAAAGTCAAAATAACCCGTGAATAACATTTGCAGTAGTGGTAAATATTAAATTAGGTATGGGAGCATTACAACATCTGAGCTTTATGTAGACTTTCAAACTGACCTGTTAGCTTAGAAAGCTTACTTGCAGAACTCTTTTTGTGCTTAAATAATGAAAGCAGACAATGTTTAGTATCTTGTAGGAAGTATATCTGTTTACTTAGAGAAAGTGATTTGCTGTAATGACTCCTTAGAGAAGAGCTGCTCACAGTATTTCAGTAAACATAGTTTATTCACAACAGGCTAAGGACTTAACCTGTTTCTGACACAAAATTAAAAGCCTGAGTTCACCCAGCAAAGAAAGGTTTGATCAGTCAGTTGGAAAGGTATTCTTAAAGTTTGTAATTCGATACAGTATTAAGCAGAGTTGGGGACAGGGAAACCACCTACCATAATGACATTGACTGCTCTAAGGATTAAAATCAGGGTTTAAAGCAGTGCAGACATTAATGGGCCTTTGAGGAGTAGGTGTAATCCAGAGCACATCCCAATTTGTGGGTGTAGTCTGATCAGTACCAAATAGTGCAGTAGTGCAGGCAATGTCTTCCTCTTCTACTTACAGCAAGGTTTGCATTAAATGCCAGAAAAAGAAATGTAGGTGTTAATTTAAAGAAAAAAAAAAAAAACAACAAAAACAACAAACCAACCAAACAGTATTTAAACTAGTCCCAATTTCCCTGAACTCAGCAGAAGTGTACCCCTTAAACTAAAAGCTTAGGCTAAATCCATAAAGGTACAAACAAGACAAAAACAGTGCCTTCTCCCCTT
>NW_009630748.1:0-13359 GCF_000690535.1 Cariama cristata | reverse complement strand
CCCCTCCCCTCCCCCCCCCCCCCCCTTCAATTTCTCCAGTGGTGTCTGGAAAGATGCAGTATGCAGCAAACATGTCTGGAACAAAGGACATGCTTTCTCTGTCCAGAAAGCATGGATGTGCTGGCACGTGAGGAAAATGGTGCCACAGAGCTTGCAGGGCTGGAGGTGAGGTGAGCCTCCTCTGTGCCCTGGCAGAACTGTGTGATGTTTTATCCATTGACAAAGTGTCCAATTCACTACAGTGACTTGTGGCTTGTGCACTGTTTTCCTGGAGCCATTCTGAATGTGATACAAAGCTTGCTGAGGAACTTGGCAGTGTGGAAAAACAGCTGTCGCCTGCAAAAATCTGTCAGTCCTAAATACTAGAAGTATCTTTTGAAATTGCTTTTGTAATTGCCCTGTTGTTGCATTGAACAATGTGCAGGTTAGAACTACTGAAAAGTCTCTTAAATAAGGTCAATAAATGCATAACCAAAGAAATAGGTTTGAAACCACTGAGACAGTCTTTAAAAACATGACAAAATTAGTTTTGAGCCTCGTTCTTCACTAGTGTAGGGAGGGAGCGTTCTGCTGATTTCATTGGAGCTGACCCAATTTTCACTCATACAAAACCAGAACTTAGTGTTTTAATGTAGCTTTGCTCTCAGCCTTTCAGTGGCCTGTCTGTGTGCGCATTTGCAGTGAGTGATGCAACGGAGCCGTTCTGGGGGACCGTAGTTAGGCTGGCAGTCCAAGCTCTGTACGTTCAAGCAGGATCAGGTCTGTGTGCCTTCATGGGAGAGTTGCTTATTTGAGGATTTGGGTTGGAATTTCCACTGCTCTGAAAAGAGGTCTCTTTCCTTTGAAGTGGAGAAGGAGGTGGTTAGTGAAGCACTTTTGGAAGTGCGTAAGGTTGGTTATTAGGATGATGATCTGGCTCCACTCTGTGTGGAAATGATTGATTGAAACCAGGGTAGTGGCAATGGGAATGAGTCAGCTGTGTTACATCAGATCATCCAGCCACTCAGAGAGAGAGAAAAACATGTGAAAAGGTTTTATATGTTGAGTTTCAGTATAGGCTCGCAGCATTGCACATTTTATAGTGTTCTCCTTCCTCTAAACATATCCTTTAAAGATATTTATCTTCTACATGGGAAAATTACCACACAATCTGTTATGAGACTATACATCTTTAAAGTGTCATAGCGCAATATCTTGGGGTATAGTATTGTCTTTTTCTTTGGAACACCCTTTGCTATCCAAAATAGACAAGTTAGCAGCTTGGCAAAGAGAAGGTTTGGGGTTTTGTTTTTACGAACTTGCTGCCTGACACCTCACATGAAACTGTTAATTTCTTTGGTCATAAAGCAAAGACTGAGGTGCAAAATGGCTTCTGGGCAGATGTTGTGTATAATGAAGTCTTAGTTTAGGGATTCGTTTTTGGCTCAATATTCAAGGCTTGAGTCTGATTCCTCAGATGTGGAAAATGTTCAGTGTTCCTCTTAAGACCAGTGAAAGGAAGCTGTCACATGGCAGAGGATACATTTGCCCCATTCACAGTTTTGTTATTTTGCAAACACATTCTTTTTTTCCAATTCCTGTTCCCCCGAAATCAGTAGCATGAAAATACATGACCTATTATTTTTGATGCCTACTGTGCTCTGTAAACAGTGGTGGGAGGCAGAGCAGATGTGACCTTTTCAGACTGCTAAATAACTCTGTATGTTGCAGTATCCTGGAAACTTTAAAATGCTACTTAATGTGAAGATCACCACTCATTCACATCTCAAATGAGAGTGGGAGGTTTTCTGTCTTTGTGTAACCATTTTGGTTCTCAGCCTGCAAGCTGGGTTACAGCCTGTAGCTGAAACACAAGGAAACAGCCTGTGAAAATAAGCAGTGATCAGTGGTTGTCCTGGTAGATCTTGGCCCATTACGAAACTACTAGACCAAAGCTCCTTCAAATCATGCCATGCTGTATTTTTCTACTCTTGGGCTTCCCTTAGTTTGAGTGGGCTACAGCACTGACTTTACTTGGAGCCTCCAGCATGTTTCTGAGCCCAGTGCCAGTCTCCCACCAGTCTGTTACCTCCCATGTGGAAGGGGCTCCTAGGATGAATGCCTCTTAGCCTGACTTTATAGATACTCCTTCTCCCAGCACCCATTTTCGAATCCCATTGGGTTTACAGTTCACCTCTCAAAGAGCAGAAGATGCTCAAATCATGCAGATTTTTTAAGGCGTTACCCTAACCTCCTCTATCTGAGCAAACAAGTTGCACCCTTTTGCGCCCTTTGCTATCAGTGCATCAGCTGCAGTCTTGTCTTTTCATGAGACTTTATCTCAATGTGGAGATCAAAGGGGACAGCAGACAACCAAACTATATTGTGTCAAAATGCAAATTCTATATTCAGAGAGTCCCCACATGGTCACAGGCTACATGAGCAGATCCACAGTTGGAAATCTGCCAAAAATGTACACTCAAGGCACCCTTGGATCTTTCAGTGGTCTAGAATTTGCTGTGCATCCAGCACCATAAACAGAGGGCTTTGGAAGGAAAAGGGGTAAAATGAAGGTGCTTTGACCCATTGCTATGATCTGCTGTGGGCCTGGCTCATGCATCAGACACTACTTTTACTTCTACTGACCAGGAGCCATTTGAACACAGAAATTGGTGCTGTCCTGGGTTCAGAATCAGTTCCCTTCCCAGTCTTCCTTATCACTTTAAGTCTTGCATAAATGCAGTGTACTGTCCGTGTCCCAGACCATGCAAAACCTCTGTGGGGAACTTTGGATCAGCAAGAGTAGTAGTCCCATGTCTATGGAGACATCTGAATTTCTGGTTACCTTCCAGTGCATTTCTGCAAATGGCTGATATTCAGCTTCAGAGCACATAAAAAATTTAAAGAATCGCTAAACGCTAAGTAAAAAAAATACAATGGAGTTCTTTGCACTCAGTGAAATTATTGAAGCAATAAAGAATAATGCTTTTGCAGATGAGGCTCCAGACCAAGCAGTGCAGAGCAAATCAATAATGTCATACTTCTTGCCAGAATCAAAATACTTGGGGAAATAGCTGTGGAGTGAAAGGGGAAAAGGTTTGTTTCAATCAATCATTCTTGTTGTATAATGCAATATCACAGACCAAACTAACTCACTTGCTAGGGACTTTAAGAGCTTGAAAAGCATTTAATCAAAAATGTTGAGGCATTGTTTATCCTGAAGGCTTGTTATGAAGGGAGTATGTGGTGGATACAGGGGAGGCAGGCTGAACCAGCAAGGTTGCATCAGGTCCTGGACACTTTCCTTGCACGTCCTCATGCAAAAGGCAAGTTCTAAAGCTTTGAGCCTGATTCTTTGTTCAGAGCATCTCACTGCATGCTCAGCCTGTGACTGCCAGTGAAACAGTGAGAGAAATGCCTGGTTGGGATGTGCTGACTGGGAGGAGCTTGCTTGTTATCTTAATGTTTGTAATGCAATATTGCACTGTGGTCCAGCTGTGACTTGTTCTCTGGTCTCTGCCAGCTGTTAAAAGGTGGTCCTGCTCTTGGGTAGTTTACAGTTTAAGCAGTTAGCCTGTGCTTAGAGTAGGTGAAAGCTCTAATGAAATTAAACGACCTGCTCAGGAAACTTGTAGTGGAACTGAAAGCTGAAAACAGATCTCCTGAATCCTAGTCCCATACCTTTACAGCTAAACTGTCCTTTATAGACAGCACCAAGCCAACGCAGGCAAACAAACTTTGTATTGGAATTGCTCCCTGGACCTTCCTGTGATTGAGGGCAGCTCAGGTTAATGTGTCTAGGGTTGGAAGACTGTTACAAAGTCATAATTCATGATACAATAAACAGAGAGAAATACAATGGCTGTCCCAATAGTATAGCCCAGGGTGTGGTTCAGGAGAGACCTTGCAGCTGGACAGGAGCTCTTCGGATGTAGATCATCAGACAATGCTCTGAACTTAGGGCTGCTTTGTTTAAACGATACCTATTTTGAATGTGTCCGTGCAACCTCCGTTCACTAGGTGTAAGGTAAAATGACCCTTTGTAGTTTTCCTGTTTGTTTAAAAAATTCTTCTTTTTTTTTTAAGAAAAAGAGAAATATGATCTTTGGCTTCTACTGTACAGAATGATGCAACAGAAATTATTGTTTCTGTAGAACATGCACTCTGAAGCAAACTGTATTGATCAAGAGGATGTGACAATTTCCCTCTTTTTTTAATGTCAGTATTTTATTGACAGAGGGGCAGCAATTTCAATTTCAGCAGCTTTACAGGTTTGGTAACACATGTTAATTCTGCTGTGGAGCAATATGAACCCTTTTTATATGTGAATGTGGAATTGCCATAACTTATATTTTCAGGATGAAAGTCCAGTTTTGTGTGGGACACCAAGATGCATGTGCTCTCTCACTTGCCTTCTAACTTTCACACAGAGGTTCATGTGCTTAGGTCATTTTTCATTCCAGACATCCCTGACTTGGTCAGAACAGAGAATTGAACTGATGTCTCCCACCATTCTACAATACAGCAATCTCACTCTATATTTATTTTTTTAAAAAAGAAAAGTTCAAACTAATTAATCACCACAAAATACTTGATAAAATAGCACCTTCTACAAGATCCAATTGAACCAGAAAAGTTGTGATGACTATAGTCAGACTATCTTGCAGTTCTCTTGAAGGTCATCTAAAGGCTTGAAGCACTTTGGGTTTTGGAACAAAAGCTGTCGTCTTCATTCATTTTGACTAATAGTGGAAGGAGCTAGAATTATAAATTGAGATTTAGTTCTTCCTCCTATAGCTACTGAATCAAAAAAAGTTGTATAAAATGAGATCCATCTTCTGATTACTCGGAACAGGATTTTTAGCCTCTCATAAGGCAGGTCAAACAATGCCCAGAAAGTTTCGCCTCCTTTCTTTAGGCCATTAGAGAATTAAATTGATTGCATCATTTTCAGCATCATTTCACAACAGTCAATAGTCCATCTTCCAAATTGTATCACTGCCTTGTACCATAATACCCATCTGGAAAATGGAGCAGCTGCCCCTTCCTGATACACAAGGCATTTAAAATTCTCCTACAGAAAATTATTCAAACAAAACAGTAAAATGGCAGCAATTTACCAGCTCTTTTCTCCTGCAAATAGATTCTTCTGTAAGAATAAAATTATTTGCTGTTGTTCTTTTTTTCTTACCCCATCAAGTAGCCTAAATTCACCATTATATAGAGAAGTTTAGCTCAAAAGAGAATATACATAGTGACTGTGCTGTAATAGTCATAGGCAGTAACTGAGTAAAGCAAAGTCAAGAAGTCAGCTTGAAGGCTGGGAGGAATCAATTCTGACAGCATGCTGCTCTGTTGTACCGTTGTGTCTTCTTACCTGGAGGCTTATTTAATGGTGGATGGGGGAACAACTGCCAGCCTGGCTGGTGTGTGCCTTGGGAATGAAGCAGGAAAGGCAGTAGGAACTGGAATATAGTTTCATGCTCCTGGAGGTTTTTTTACCTCCCAAGCTACAGTGCATTTGTGAAAAATACTCTGTCCCTGGCTGGCTTCTTTACAGATGATCCTCCTTCTTAACTTAGTGATGTAAAAAAGAACGACTTGCAGCCTCCTCAAATTACCCTGTAAATGTATTCTACATGAGTAATAGGGTGCAGCTGTGGCCCAGAGCAAATATTAACTTTAACCTTCCTGTCTTTCATTCCCAGATATGAACCAAAACAATTTATGTGTATTTTTTTGTTGTTGGATCAGCCTGGGAGGAGAATAGATGTCAATAGGCTTGCACCGGGTGTAGCCCCAGTCTTCCTTTCAGCTGCTACCGGGTGTTTTCCCAGTCTCCTGTTGTCAGCCACTGTCTGTGGCTGTAGGAAGCTGCTGATGATGCCACTGCCTAGGTTAAAAGGGAGAGAAAGCCTGTTATGACCAGCAACAGTTCAGCAGTTACTGGCTCAGTACGACTACCTGTGGGCCAGTGAAGATTGGACATCACACTCTTAAATTGAATAATTTCTGCCTTTTTTGTGAGGCCTAGAGTTTCCAGAATATTAGAGCAGGTTGAAGGCCATAAGATAGAAAGCATGCTGTTATTTGGCTTCTGGTTTTGGCCCTTGGTTGGTGGCTACTTGTTCAGTTATCACCACAGTGTACTTGGCTTGGGATGTAGATGCGCCCTAAGTGTAATAGAGCTGGAGATAAACCGATGCTAATACTGCTGTGGAGCAACACTGATCTATAGTGTTTTGGTTTGTTCTCAATCTCAGCCAGTGTTACCTCACCTGTATCCTACCCGAAATGCATACATTTAAACAGCACAGTAACATTCCTCCTGTGATTGCAATGCGTAAGTGAAGTGCTTGCTCCACAGAAACTGCTGGATATGCTGACTGATATCCTTCTGCTAGACCATCTGGCTGCAGTCACCACATTTTGATCCAGACCACTGTTAACAGGCTGGCAACAGAAAATCCTCTTTGGGACTGAGATTTGAATAAGGAAAAGTGAAATCTTGATTTACAGAAGTCTGATAGTGTATTAGTCTGCCAGTTTAGGAGGTACCCAGCCCACTGTGAATATAAATGTGCTCTTAATGAGAGTGCAGCAACTGTCAGGGACCATTTTATAAGTGAAAACAGCTGCTTCTGCAAGGGCTATCATCTGTTAAATTGTAGGATTACCTTTTGAGGTGATACAGGAAACTTGTCTAAGAAAGTCATCATTTCAAGTATGATGGGAGTTATTTCTGACAGGTTGCTTGTAGCAGTTCAAACCACGTAACTTCAATCTTCCTGGAGGTTAATACGCAGCCAGAAAACAGCTCTCTGGGGTTTAAGTGGAAGATACAAAGCTAGTGATCATATCCGTTTGCCTACAGCTAGTCCACTTGTGCCCTCGCATGTTCCCAGAGGTGCATCTAGGCTCTCATAAAGAAGTGTCTCCATATTATCTGACCTAGACACAACTGTCATTCCAGATTTTCCCACACTTTAGGTCAGTGGATGGCATTGTGTCCTCTCACGAAACATCAGACTCTTTCCTGCATATTTGACTGAAGCTGACAGTGGCCACCACTCCTCTGGCTATATTATATATTCACCTGCAAATGGAATATATCAAAGGCCAGATATGGGAAATGAGATATATAAGGTGCCTGGGAATGTACCGTGTGCTTCTGATAACAGAACTTCTCTGAGTATGTGATGTTAATAGGGCACTTACAGAGTTTGCTCCAAAGGCCTGCAGAGAGTCCATCATGGGCTTTGCACAGTTGGGAGCAGCTGAGTAGGCAAACAGAACAGGCCGGAGGGGGGTGGCATTTGCTGTACTTGTTTAAGGGATGGCTTGGAGAGAGCATCCTTTGCTCTTAGAAAACCTGGAGATCACAACTGTGTTCACTGTCAGCGGGTGAAGGGATCAATTCAGTCCTTCAATGCTCCCCATCCCACAAGTGCAAAGTAGTATATGGCTACAGGTTTGGAGGGATTTGTCTTTTCCTGTCCTAGGTGAGTTGTGGGACAGAGGCAGGCCATGTTTGGATTGGAATAGCATAGCTGTATCTGTAGGCTTCTGTTTGATGCGACCAGCAGTCTGCATGCCTCACTGGGCACTACTAATGGTGGGTCAATATCATGAGCCTCCTGCTCCTAGGCTGTTGTTTTATATTTTAAAAGTGATCTGGACTGTATTCTGTGTGCTGCTGAGGTCTGGTTGTGGAAAGAGTCAGAAACAAATTGGAAAGTGTGAATGACTGCAGCTGTGACGTGACATTCTGCAAAAACTGCTGTAACTTCAAGAAGGGTCTTCATGGCTCACCAGGTGAATTTATCTACTCCTCCAAAAAACAGTGTGAGATTATATGTCATGCTCAGCTTCCCTGAGAAGAAGAGGGAGGGATTATATCATATATCACTGTCAGCTGTATCATGACCCTCAGAAGGTGAAAGATTTGCATCTTCTTGCTATTATTATCAACCTTTACTTTGACATTAGAACTACCATTATTTTCTCCAAAATGTATTTATATTGACCAGCAGAGACATCTACCATCAGACCTACGTATTTAAATATTATTTCTTGCGTTTTGTTCCGTTACTCCAAATGGCACTTCCCTCTAATAGCACTCCCAGAGTCTCTTTCAGAATTTATAACTGCTGTAGACTGCATGCCCCAGGAGGTGATCTCTCTAAATTGGCAGCTTTGCCTCTCTGTAAATCTTCTGCCAACTTGCAGAGTTCATGTGGTTCATCCTTTAGGCTAACAGCTTCTTTATATTTAAGCACACATATACACTTACCCTCACAGGGAGTTTTTAATCTTAACTCAGAAAAGCATTGCAGCCTTCTTGCTATTTAATTATACGTTTAAATGAAAATTGGTGCTCCCTTGTATAGTATAGCCACATTAGCTGGTCAGTCACTATGTTTGATCTCTTGGTAACTTTAGTGGGGAAATAGGGTTTTTAGTTTTGGCCTTCTCTGTGGTTATGCTGGGCTCTTTAGGAACAACAGTTAATGTAAATGATAGCTGGTGTGAGTAATATATATAATCACTCTTATGTCTGGTAAAGATAGAGAATTCATTGTACTCAAACTGTGCTGTGCCATAATCATGTGTGTAGCTTGTTCTGCACATCCCATACCCTATACTACCCACGCCCCATACTGTTCTTCTGAAAAACCTATACCAATCAAAAGGGGCAAAGCTGATACTGTTAAAGGATCACCAATAGATGCTCTTAGTCACAGACCTGTTGTATTTCTTGTTTTTAATGTGATTTTTTTCAAAGGCTATCATCATGTATTACTCTTGCTTCTTGGAGTCAGTATTCACAAGGAAATACTGACCGTACAGTGCCTACATGACATATATATGGCAAATGTAGCCAGTGCTTGGGAATGTGACATTAAACATTTTGTTTCAGAAAAGGACAGGAATGAGATTTTTATACGTTCTTCTGGAACATAATGGATTTATGGATCAACTGCAAAATTCAGTAGCATTAAATTTTGCTGAAGATGCTGATCTGAACACCAGTTTGAATTTATTCATTTGCTCAGCTGCCCTATATACTTTACCCTTTGCCATAATGTAACAGCTCCCTGGGGCCAAATGCTGTTTTAACTGTCGTCCCCCACCCCAAGGTCCCAAGGGCTGCTCAGAGCCCGGCGTGGAAGCAAAGCTTGGCGTTTTGAATGTGATGAAAAATTCACTTGCTTTCCCAAACCTGTCCCCCTGTTGCCATGGTAACACCTCCCATCTGCATTCCTTCATCACTGCTCACTATTACCTTGCTCTACTGCTGTCTTGAAGCATTGTCTTTTCCTATCGCTGCGCTGAAGCAAGGAGAGAAATTACGTAGAAACCGAAGGAACAGCCATGAGCACACAAGGGCAAGTTCATTCTGGGTATAAAACCACCAAAGTGATCAGCCCTGAGATCAGGCTAGTCAAGAATGAAGAACAAATTGTTGATTGGAAAGTGCAGCTCTGGTTCTCATCAAGTAATTCACTTTTATGTTGACGGTCGCACAGATCATTCCCTGGCATAGCTGCTTTCAGTCGTGCCCCTGAAATTTGGGATTGTTTAGGAAATTGATTACCTGGGATTTCTCTGCCTGGGTTACAGTTGGCCACCTGGCCAAGCTAAAGGGCATCTGTTGAAGGGTTTGTCACAGAAAGCAGGCTGGCTCAAGACCGCAGAAACTATTGTGAAGGGAATTAAGATGAAATGACTCCACTGCCAGTTCGCAGAGGCTCTACTTCTCAAAGTGAAACCCAATAAATTTGTTCAAATAGGCTTGACCCATGGTGGTTGAATCTTCAGTTATGTAGCTGGTGATCTTTGTAGAGTCTCTAGGTCTTTCTGCTAGAAAATGCTTGATGGCAACCAGACTGGCAAACTCTCCTTGTAGATACTACTTATGTTGCCAAAATTAATGTATGTGTGTGAGTTTCCTGAGTGAAATAAGTTGTACAAGGGGTATGATCTTCTTCATGTAGGTGTGTACCTCTGCTTTTGATATAGCTGACTAGAGGTGAAATGGTTTTCGGTATGCTCTGAGCCTACATGGCTGTGCAACACAAATGAGGAAGTGTGGGCCATGTCTTACTTTGATGCAAAGGTTATCTCACATAATTACAAAGTCCTGTAAGTTTACCTGTCTTTAATTAGAAACACTTATATTTACCTATTGCAAAGTGGCTAATTGTGGTACTTCTAACTAAAACTCACTCGTTAGTGTCTTCTAGAATGTGAATTAGGGCTGTTCTCCTGCTCCTGAAATGTACATTTTACCTGTCGTGGCTTGAGACGAGTGCTGTCATGGGATGTCCTAATCTCCTAGCTATACTTGGTCTTTTTCCTGACAACATGGGAACTGATGCACTTGGAAAAATAACCCAGCATAGCCTGGTGTAACATACCCACAGTGCATACTGCACAATTTTAATGGAAACCCCATGATCAGAAAAATTTCAGGAAACTGGTTTTATGTCATATTGACGGTTTTCACTTTAGGTTTAGCTAGAATGTTCTCCACTCTGGCTCTCTTCTGGCATTCAATAAAACTGCACTAAAACTGTTTCCCCAAAGTACGGGCTTTGTAAATCAAACCCAAATAATTCCATAGTGGAATCCAAAGGTTTTTCTCAGAAATGGGACAGGGA
Organism: Cariama cristata; assembly: GCF_000690535.1. NCBI lineage: Eukaryota > Metazoa > Chordata > Aves > Cariamiformes > Cariamidae > Cariama > Cariama cristata. The sequence goes on along the minus strand of NW_009630748.1, from coordinate 2,716 downwards.
GACTTACACTGATAGTTGGTCTTCTGTGTGTGAGGTGTTTTAGGTATCATATGGCTGTGTATTTAGGATGGGGTGCAGGAGTAGTCAGCAGCAGAGCTTCTCCCCTCTTAGAAAACTAGTTCATTTTTTTTGTTGGGTTTTTTTTTGTTTTCAGTTCTTCATGCTTATATGTATCTCCTCTCATGATCTTTTCTTGGCCTGTCCTACTTACCATTTTTAGGTTTTCTTCCTTTGGGAGTCTTACATTTAGTCAGTGGCTTGCTCTCCCACCAGTCCCATGGTATCTCTTCATTTCACAAATCTCCCTTGCCTTTATTGCACTCTGCCCTTCCCTCTGTATTTTTTGTGACACTAGAAGAACAGGGGAGGGAAGGAGGAATACAACATGATGAGGATAAGAGATTGTGTCATTTGTTATCTGCTTGAGTATGGTGTAGTATATGTAGAAAAGTAGTATCCGCAGAAGGAATAACATGCACAGAACACAAGTCTTTCATGTTGTCCTTTGAAAGTTTTTTTTTGCTGAGAACACGTAAGACTGAAAGCATGGCAGAAATTTTAATCAAATTAATTCTCTTCTCTCTATAAGCAAATGGATTGGTAGCATTAAGCTTTGAGAAATGCCAGATTCTCTTGAACAAGATGTTCCTTGTGTCTTGCTCTGAAGCCTTATCCTACTCCTAATGTTATATTCAGTCTGGTAAATATAGATAATTTTTCTGATATTTAGACATGAAGAGAAGGTAATTAGTGGTGTTTGTGTACAGAAAAAGCTGATTTGTGCAGGGAAAACACAAACTCTGCCTCCCTCACTTCCATGACAGAGAGCGAGTGTGACATACCTTTTTTCCTTCTTGCCTCCTCAGAGAGAGGGGAAAGGAGAAGAAAACTTGCTGCTTTAGTCAAATATGTACTTAGAGAAATGAGAATAGTTGATCCAACACAGCAACTTGAGGAACTTTTAAATGAGTATGTTTAGTAGCTGGTCATGTTCATGAGCGAATGAAAATTAGAATTAGGACAATATCAGTCAAATTAACTTTAAATAATGATTTGATCCTCTACATGTATCAGTCAGCTCAGCTCCTTCAGTTGAAGAGCATGTGTCTGACCCTGTTGCTGTTGTCATCAAAGCTCTTCTACAATGCGAACATTACAATCAACAAATCAATAAGATGGAAAAGAACTGGCATCAGGAACCCCTGCTACTTCACAAAGTCCAGAGAAGTTTCCCATACACAGAGAAAACTGCAACTCTTACACAAACTGAACCTCAACTTTTTGTACCTGCTTATTTATCTTGGTACGCTAACCCTACCCCAGCACCTCCATGTGCTCAGTGATGCTAGATCGGTATTCTGACTCTATTAAAGCAGGGAGAGGTTGACATGGAGTTGCATATACTGGTCTGGGACCATAAGTATGCTGCTCTTCTGTAGTATGTGTAGTATTTTCCCAGTAAGCAGCAGTTTGAGATTCTTAGGCAGTAGTGCATCCATATTTCTGTAACAGAGGTAGCTCTGAAAAGAGTAAATGAATGATCTGGTAATGTATAGAGAGCTCACAAGTCAGTGCCTGAAGGTACCTAAAGGTACCATGTACATATAAAAATGTCTTTCAGTGTGAGAGGAATCCCTGTCAGGTCTATTGACTTGTGACATGAAATAGCCCTCTGTTGACTTTCATCATGTGTAGGCATTGCAGGTATGTGCAGAGGATTGGTGTTGTGGTCGGGGCAGAAATATAAATGCAGCCATGAAAAGCCAGGCAGTTCAAAGGGATTACCATGGTGTAGGCTATGCCACACTTCACTCTTCGCCAACCGCAGTTTTCACTTCTGACCTCCTGAGGCAATGAGGAACTCTGAAGGAACTCCTCTTCATGAGAGGTGGGTTGAGATCCACTGGGAAAATATCTGTCTTTTAAATGAACTCTCTTTAATTCTTGGAGCTTCCCTAGCAATGTTAGCTACCTGCAAAAAGTTGCTCATAAATAACAAAGTTAATATTGCTAGCCTGCAGAGTGTCAATGCATGCTGTCCAAGTAAGAAGCATTATTCATTCGAGCTTGATAGAAAGATACTGCCGCTGCTCAGAGGGTCACTGAAATGGTATGTCATTGAAAAATCATAGAATGATTTGGTTGGAAGGGACCTTAAAGATCATTGAGTTCCAGCCCCCCTGCCATGGGCAGGGACACCTTCCACCAGACCAGGTTGCTCAAAGCCCCATCCAGCCTGGCCTTGAACGCTGCCAGGGATGGGGCAGCCACAGCTTCTCTGGGCAACCTGTGCCACTGCCTCACTACCCTCACCGTGAAGAATTCCTTCCTTATATTGAATCTAAATCTTCCCTCTTCCAGTTTAAATCCATTGCCCCTTGTCCTATCACTCCATGCCCTTGTAAAAAGTCCTTCCCCAGCTTTCTTGTAGTCCCGCATTAGGTACTGGAAGGCTGCTCTAAGGTCTCCCTGGAGCCTTCTCTTCTCCAAGGTGCACATCCCCAACTCTCTCAGCCTGTCTTCATAGGAGAGGTGCTCCAGCCCTCTGATCATCTTCGTGGCCTCCTCTGGACTCGCTCCAACAGGTCCATGTCCTTCTTGTGTTGGGGACCCCAGAGCTGAAGGCAGTATGGCAGGGAGGGTTTCACCAGAGCAGAGGGGGGAGAATTCCCTCCCTTAACCGCTGGCCATGCTTCTTTTGATGCAGACCAGGATA
>NW_009630747.1:0-15768 GCF_000690535.1 Cariama cristata | reverse complement strand
CTCAATGATCCCAGAGGTCTCTTCCAATCTAATTTATTCTGTGATTCTGTGAAGGTGCTCATGAACTTTCCAAAAGTTGCCAGACCTGGGAATATCTGGGCTACAGACATCTCAAACCCCATTTTCGGGAGTGATCAATGTATATAGGAAGACACATTTTCTTGATTTCCAGTAATATTTGCATACACATGTTTACATCACTTAGAAAAATCAATGCTTCCTGAAGAAGCCTACTGTTGCTTTGCAGGGCTTCACAATCTGGTGTACTGTCCTTCTCAGTTTTACATCTGAACACAATATAGCAATTCAGCTACCCTGACAAATTCAGCACAACTCCAAAGCTGAGCTTCTTCCAGATGTGTGAGGGGAACAGGAGGAGAAAAGAAGATTATGAATCTGAAAAAACAGTCCTGAATCTAAGCCTTATGCTGTAACACCAGAAAGACTAGTTGTGAAGAAGCAGAGAAAAAAATACCTTCTCAAAGTCTACAAATGCTCCATAATACCAGAGTAATCATTCAGCATTAACCCAGTCTTGACAGACAATTCTGCTTTGCCTGAGTGGAGACTGAGGAATTTTGGAGAAGAGGTACTGCAGAGGTTGTTCTTAACGATTAAAAACTACTTTGTTACCAAATACTAAATTCCATAGAAAAGGAGAGGAGCTACTGGGAAAATCATCAGATGATGACTTAATTTTTAGAACTTAAAGAGAAGTAGAGAAGGACTGAAGTTATTTGTGAGGAATAACAAGAAAGCTGTGCAACAGAATAAAATCTAGATAATGCAAAGGTTTTCCAATTAAAACCCTGGATCTTGAAAAAAGCCCTTAATTGCTAACATCAATACTGTGATAACAATACAGTATGAAATAAACACAACTGGGAACTAAAGGTGGTGTAATTAAAAAAATATTTTCTAGTTTGCTTATCTCACTTGGGATGTTCATAGCAACAAGTCTGTTGAGTAAAATATGAGACATGAATCTCTCCATCCCATAGAACAGAAATGCACTGCAGTTCGTCAGCAGCTGCTCCCATTCAGCTTGGCTGAAAGGAAGGAAGAAGAAAGTAAGGTAGTTATTTTTGTGTTACTATTTTACAAGAATATTTTTCAGATATTTTCCATAGCAAACACTTCAGTGTTATTTACTCCAGAAATATTTATAAGAAAAGTCAGCATGCAAAGCGAGGAGGCAAACAAGACTGCAGAATTCTATGGAAAGTATAATAACTCTTATGGACTATTAATAATTATTTTAATATAGAGGTATACTTAGTTTAGTAACATCTCATAGTAAAGAAGAGGCATCGTATATTTTTAGATAAAAAAAAGACTCTCCACCCAAAAATAATCATCGTGTACAGTTTTGAAATAACAGTATTTAGTCCAACATTCAATGAGAGCATTCATGTATGCACCCATCAGGATATGAAGAAATTAGGTTTTGAAGAGAGATGCGAATAATCAGCCTAGCTGGCAGCAAAAACTAAGCAATTTGCTAACAGGTAACAATCTTTGTAATTGTTACGAAGAAACTAGAGTGCCTGCACAGTGATTTTACCTAAGTAGAGAAGATTTCAAAGGACTGATTAGACTAGCAGTTATAATGGAAGGTCCAGTGATGACTGTGTTGACTCACTCACAGGACTTGCAACTGTTTGACCTGTCAAGATCCCTTTTATCCCTCTAGTGCTATGATCTTAAAAGTAAAGTACTTCTATAAAGAACAAAGTGTGTTTATGAATAAATTCCATTAAACAGTATTAGTTTCATGAGCAAATGTTTGAAATTGTAAACTGAGATGTACCTTCAGTACTCTGCTGAAATCTGTGCTCCAATCTTACAGCTGACTCAATGTGCATAGAGATGCTATAGTTTTTAATACTTGGATTTAAAAACAGTTATGAGCAAAGCCAGAAATTACATTTATGCTCACATATAATATTAATCACAGACTGCACCAGTAGACTTTTTGTCAAAATTGGATTATCTACATATACAGCAACTCTGATGCAACCAATCTGGCAAAATCACTTTGTGGTACTGTATTTCAGATCCCTAAAATATTCTGTCTACAAATCTAAAAATGCGTTTGAAGCAAAGACAACGGTTAGTTATGTGTTTACCAGCTCAGCAAAATGTGACCTTATTTTATCACTGAAGCCTCTAGGAACAGGCAGAATTTTAAAAAAGAAACATGGATAAAACATGAAAGTAGGTGGAATATTACAAACCTTGGAATACGTATGTTGCCAATAACTCCCTCCCACTGTAGTGTAAACAGGTCATGGTGTTTTTCTAGGATTTCCTTTATTTTTTGGGAAGGACTTAAAGCTTCTGTAACAACAGAATTTCACCAGTATGAGTTTAACATGCTATAAAGAATGTTGGGCAATCTTAATTTCAATCATTTTAAAATGACAATATAATATTTAGGATTTTTTAGTCCATCATTAGATCTTAAGTTTTTTGAAACCTAAGTCCACCTTTTAAAACTGTAGCAACTGTGACATTTTCCAAGTAAAATTGTTTGTAATTCACATTTGAAAGATGTATTTTATAACTGACAAGGATTATTCGGTTAAAGACCTTAAAAGCACAAAGAAAAAATTCTAGATACCCTGGGAAACACCTGAAAAACCTGAAAACACCAGCACTGCTCATACAGTTCTGTTCCAGAGGCTCAGAGAGGACTCAGGTAGATGGAGAAAATAACTGAGTTTCCAGAGCCCTGATTTCAAAAAACAAGCCTCCAAACCCACTGCTCTCCAAGGACATGGTATATTTAATAATTCACCTTCTCTTTTTTGACTATATTTTCATACTAATGTAAATTAAAGATACACTCTAGAGCCAGATATTGAGCACATGTTAAACAGTGGTTTATTTTGATCTGCTGTGAAGGAGAAACTGCAAACATAGGGAGACATACTCTATTATGCTATTGATTGTTCAGTAGCTTCTTTTGTACTGAGTTCAGGTTTAATAACTATCTCAATTAAAAACCTCCACTAAATCAATTTTTGGCATTTGATATACATGTGAGTTGGTTAACAAATGTGAACCAGTTAAACTGTTGCACACGCTGGGGAAAAAAATGAGGTAAAATTGTATTGTTGAAGTGTTTGTGTCAGACTGAATTAAAATGTCCAGAGAAGGGCAAGCAAGCTGGTGACAGGGCTGGCAGGCATGTCCTCTGACGAGCGGCTGAGGGCTCTGGGTCTGTCTCGTTTGGACAGACGGAGACTGAGAGGCGACCTCATTGCTCTCTGCAGCTCCCCGAGGAGGGGATGTGGGGAGGGAGGTGCTGAGCTCTGCTCCTGGGATCCAGGGACAGGACGCCTGGGAATGGTTCAAAGCTGTGCCAGGGGAGGTTCAGGCTGGATATTAGGAAGCATTTCTTTACCGACAGAGTGGTCAAACCATGGAACAGGCTTCCTGGAGACGTCGTCGATGCCGCAAGCCTGTCAGTGTTTAACAGGCGTTTGGACAATGCCCTTAACAACATGCTTTAACTTTCGGTCAGCCCTGAAATGGTCAGGCACTTGGACTAGATGGTCATTGTAGGTCCATTCCAACTGAAAATACTCTATGCTATCCTATACTAATACAGTAAACAGCTACTGCCTTGATAAATACATTCCAAAAGGAAATAACAACCCTCTCAAATATCCTTTTAGGACTGTTTGTGTCTATCATAGTACCCTTCACCTTTCAAAGGACTGCAAAAATTTTACAAGTTACACATGCTTTATTTGTAGTCTTCAGCTTGAGAATTGCTGTGTAAGTGTGGTGAGTCCAACTGTTCCTATCCAAGTCCATTCCCACTCCGTACCGTTTGTTCCAAGTCCATTCATGGCTTTCAAGCAAATTTCTTGTATAACAAAGAAGATCATACAAAGCATCATATCCTTTCAACTAAGGTATATCCTTCCCTTCACTACTGATATTGGATCTTAATGGCATGCATTTGAAAAATTAAAAATGCCATAGCAAGTTCTTGAAAAGTAAGCATGTGCTTTTAATTGGCTTACATAGTAAGCAAGATTACTCAAGTAATTATTTTCTTGGTGATATTAGGTTAATATTTAGTGATATGAAAGAAATAATAAGATAATCTAACTTCTTTCCTGAACCTGAAACAGGTTATACTGCTTCACTGATGCACCATTTGACAGGTGATAAGCAGTAGCATTCTGATGAAGAGCTAAGCTTTTTTGTCAGTATCTTGATGTCATGACTTCATTTTGTCCTACAAACATTTCTAAATTCCATAGGTAGTTTGTGGAGAAAATATTATTTAATATATATTACCTGCCTCTCTTCCTTCATTATAGGGGTCCACAATATCTGATAAAGAGTTAAGTGTAAACAATGCAATGCAAATACAAAAAAAGAAAGTTTAACTGATACACTTAGCTTATAGTTTCTGAAAGGATACATTTAAAATTATGAGTATCAACAGGCAAGCAATTAGAGGGTAAATCACGATTAATTGATGCCTACAATTAAAATGAATACATATTCTATTACGTGCAGAAGTCTCAATCAAATATTAACAATATTGCATTCTTTGTGTCAAACAACTAACAAAAAGACGTTCTAAAGTTTTGAAGGCAGGATTAAAAGCAGCATAATACTCAATTGTCAATGGAAATTAAAAGCACTAGCTATTCTGTATTATCTACAATGCATATGCATACATTACATATATATATACACGTGTGTGCACACATATATAGATATATATGCATACATACATATATATTTATAAAAATATGTGCATAGACTATATAAAATATACTATATCGTTGGGAGAATTATTTTAGTAACTTTAAGCAGCTCCCTTGGTGGTTGTTAAATATGTCACATTTACACAGAGAGTATGATTTTTCTAAGAAACAACTCTGTCATCATTGCAAGACCAACAAGAAGCAAAATTCTTATGGACTTTTGTGATATTTATTCCACTTCAGAATTCTAGCATATATAATGAGCTTCTATGCAAGCCACTTGTAGTTCTTTAACATTTTTTACACAAAAAGAAGAGCTACTCCTATTGAGTTTATTTTAAAAAATATGGAAAGTTCACCATTTTGACATTCTTTTTCTGATGTGCTTTTCGTTTTGTTTCCTTAGATATTTCAACATCTGTTTTAACTTCAGTCTCTGTAGAATTGGAAAGAACAGATTTATTTTTTTTAAGATACAGGTAGTTCTAGAAAATACAACTTTCTTGAAGGACTACTTATATTTGTTATGATGTAATAACAACCCAAACCCTCTTGCCTAAAAATAATGGCTTGAACGTGGAAAACAAGCAAGAGATGTGATCCCTTAGACATGCAAACGTTTCACTAGATTCCAGATCTAGCACAGAGTTGAATAGTGATTATCAAGGCAGTTTCTAAGCCTATTGCCGTATCTATTCATTGTTGATGCTACTGGAGTAACTGAAGCTTCTGTGAGACACGCAAAAATTAAAAGGAGAAAGAATGTTTCATATTTGAATCTGATTTTTTATTTCTTTAAGAGATTTTTAAAAAGCACAGAAAACTGACTTATATTTCTCACTGTATATATGACTATCATCCAAAGTACATGTTTCAGTTATTACTGGAGTACACTGCAAGTTGGTGGAAGTTTAACATATGCATTATTACTCATATGGCTAGTGTTTCTCTCCTCATTCAGTGGCTACTTTCATAATTGTATGAACAGAAACTTTTCAACTATGCTTCCTCTCATTTATCCACTTCTAAAATTATGCAACCATAAGAAATTTCACTAAAAAAGGGAAAAACAGAAAAACAAACAAACAAACAAAAAAAAAAATCACATTTTCTAAACCTCCTGTTTCTAACAGACCTGTAACAGTATACGAATATGTATGTAGACTAAAAATATTCTAATCTCAGATTATTTACCATTCTTTCCCTTTAGAAAGGAGGGATGAAATGGAAAAACAGAGGACAGGTTATACTGAAGGTGCTAAATATTACAGATATGAACACAATACAAAAATCTCTTTGGAATAGAGTACTTTTATGGTACAGGGTGAGATTTTCTAAACTTAGCCTATTTTTTAGCTTAGGTCCACCAGTTTTAATAATTTAATTTGAGTTAAAATGTGTTTTTATCTATGTATAAGCAAAATGTGACTTCAAATTTTTAACTTCAGTAATAAAAAGTATCTTTGATTTATACAAAAAAAAACCTGCTTGGTGCCTGCATTTATTAGTTTTAGAATAAATAAGAAATGAGTTTTAAGATGCCATAAGTACAAGTTTGCCAACTGTCCAACTACCTCACTTAACAGACTCATTTCACTAAAGAGTTTTGACAGGGTGTAAGTGTCTGCAGTAATGAATGAAGTCCATAAAGCCTGTGGGATCTAATTTTGCTCATGCATAACACAAGAATCACTGGATTGACTTGAACTCTCAATGTAATCTTAGCTATACAGAGAGAAGAAGCTCAATGATTAAAAGTTTTTTACATTTGATATTTTGAGCAACGTCTTACACTAATGTCAAAGAAAATTAACAGAAGTCTGAGTTCTTATTTCAGTTTTTTCAGTGCAGCTGAAAACAGCTTTAAAGAGTTTAAGACCATACTTGTATGACTGAAACTTTGCAAGCCATTTTATATTTCACTGAGTTTTACATAATTCTTCAATATGTACAGGTTATTTTAAATTAGCTAGCACTGCAACTATGATCAGCCTGTACATTACTGAAATAAGTCTACTGTACAATCTATTCCATCTAAAATACTGGAAACCTATTGTATGTGTCAGTCTTCCAGCAAAATATAATACACCATTCATATTATTTAAATTTTAAGTATCTTGTTTGTTACATCATTATGCTAATGCAAAGAATGTTTATCTACTAGTACCTGACTCAGCCAGATGTATTCGATTGTAGAGAATCTGGAGAGAAAAATCTCTGGATACAGAACTTATTCCTTCCTCTTTAAAGATACTCAGAGCTTCCAAAGGCAATTCCATAAATAACGTATCTCCTAGTAATACCACACACAATCCTAAGTCTATAGGTGTACCTGAAGAAATGTGATAGAACATGATTGAGATTTAGTAGTTCTCAGTGTGTATATAAATAATTGAAGTTGTATGTAAAAACCCGGATTTCCTCTATTGTATGACAGCCGAACTACATTTTACTGTGGATTAAGTGCGTTATGCAAAAATATTTCTTTCGATACTCTTACTCCTAAATTGTTGTCAAACTTCTACACATATGCACTTGTGAGCACTGATTCTTCAAGGGAAAAATCTCCCTGTATTAATAACCAATCATCTCAGACTGAAGTCCAGGTATATGCAATGTATTCAACAAAGTGATCTTTGGAAATGCAAAATTGTCTTAGCAGTGTTTGGCTAAACAGTATAGAGTTGTACAGGAGTTCTTATCCAACGCTGACTATGTCTTTCTGTAGGAAACTTTTTGCTTCTGTTACTTAGAAAAAAAAGTACTATCATTATGGCAATATTTTCCTGTTCTACAGAGAAACAACAAATACTTGGAAGACAAGTTATTCAGTCTTTGCAGAACGATAGAAGCAGCCAGTTGCAGACTGCAGAAACTCTTGCAGGTAAAAGCAAATGCAAAATTGCATCTTTTTTTAGTGATTTTTAGTGGAGAAACTTGACTGCTCCCCACCAGAAAGCAAAAAACTCATCCCCAAACCAGGTCATGGACTTGATTGCCTCTTCTCTTACAATGTATTTAGGGACATATTCCAGTGTTAGGCTTGCATTAAAGCAACCAACCTGTGAGAGTCCGTAAAGTAAAAAGCAGGAAAAGATAAAGCAAAAAGAGATCAATAGACTTAAGAAAGTTCTTTCTTTCGGCCTTCCTCCTGAAAAGACTGGTTTGTAATAAAACCATTTCATTTAGCTTTCTAAAGCCTGTATAGTTTGGAAGACTGTAAATACATGCAGAAGGATAGCTCCATCCAGCATATAAATAATCTCTTTGGAAGTATACTAAAATACTTGACTTGATATAGAAAATAAACAGACAAAACCATTGCTAAAGCCTTTTTCTTCTCCCTGGCTTCAAAAAAATTCAAACTAAAATTACAGGATTTTGATACCTGTGCATACACACACAAATATTGAACTCAAGAGAGCACATACCCTGCATTCTAGTGCGTTTGGTGTCCTTATCTTTTATTTTTCCTGATTCAGCTGCTGAAGCCGATGTGCCCTGTTCTCTGGGAAGAGGAATTACAGTGAAAATACTACCAGCGCTAATACTTACGTAAGTAAAAGTTTTCACAGGAAACACAAAGACAAAACTGCTTCAACCTCAATGAAATTTTACACAAAGGATGCATTCCCTTTGGAGTCCCTGTCATTTGGAAATTTGATCCTAAACTAGTTAAATTACAATGTTTCATCCTGAACTCAATATTGTATAACTTAAGCTGGAGAACAGTCCTTTTAGAAATGGCCATTAGTCTACCGTATGGTTCAATCCTCTTAGTCTTGCCTATCCTGCATATACTGTCTTTCAAGATGGGAAAAGTTCATTCAACAGCGTCTATTCTTGCTATAACCATTCCTGTATTTGTAGGACTTGAGTCACCATTCTGTTTTCACAAATGATGATGAAACAAGTCTAAATGTCTTACCTGATATCAGAAAAATCAAACTGTGACAGCACCGGTTTCAGATATTCTTCCATAATTTCTAATATTTCAGAGAAATCTGATGTCAAATCATGTCCATTATCATCTGTTTTCTCTGTTGTAGTCTATCAAACACATTGCAACAAAAACCAGAATAAACAGCCCTTAAAGCAAAATTTTGTGACTAACAGACTTGGATCAGCTGCATCCAAATAAACAGCTACAGTGCAAAAGATATTGCGTGCCTTGGAAATAAACTTTTCTGTGTTGGAAATCAGTAACAACTCTCTGGCTAAAATTGTTCTATTTTAATTAAAGGGTTGAGATCTATGATCCCATTTTTTTCTTGGGACAGCTGGGGCTTTCATATGATATGAAAGGCAATGTACACTTGCAAACGCAAATCTTAGAGGTACAGTACATTTTCAAGTAAATTGATCTCAACTGCATCGATTTTCAATGCTGATAAACTACCAAACATTTCAAAGCTGCTGAATGACATTGAAAACAGTAACAGAATAACACAGTAAGATTAAATTTTGAAGCAGAGTACACCGCATTTAGCAACTGTGATTACTAGGGATGTTACACTTAGAATAAACTGAAAAATCTACACAAAGAGTGTTTATGATAGTTTTTTAGTACATGTTTTTCACCCTATTTTAAATATGAGTCAATGAAATATATTACCACATCTGTTTTGGAGACACACTCTTGCAAATTTTGAATGACAATCTGTTTAAGATGACTCTTCATCTTTTGCTGCTTGTAAAGACGCACTTTTTCCAACAAAATACAAAATGTATCAGGATTCACAGGAAATCGAGAAACTTTAGCTTGCACTATTAAAAGGAGAATAACACCATCTTAAGATTCTTTTTGAGACATCATATTTGTACTTGAAGAAATGATTGTACAGAGACCATCAGTTTTTAAAGCTCTAGCATTCTTTAAAAATAAAATAACTGCTTGTATATATATTTAGCACAAAATATACACAGAAATGTACAATGAAAAAAGTCTTTACAATTATTTACTTATAACTACTTTAGCCTTCAAATATAAACAAAAATTCTGTGAATTGTGACTAGATACATTACATGTGATACTGGAACACATGTGTTTAGGTATTTACGTTCCGCTGGTATCAATAAGAGTTACAATTATTCTAAAAATTATTCTAAAATTTTACTGACTGCAATAGTGAAAGATATGAGCCTTCTCATAACATCAGGGCAATGACTTTTATCTCTTAAATGTAAGAGGTGCTTACCCATTGGCTGAGTGGGTTTTCCTTTTTGCTGTGCAGTACTCACTTTTGGCATCTCAATCAATGAACTGTACAAACTTGATCTATGAAAAGCAGAAAACTGCTGAGTAGATTATTTGACTGTTCAGCCTTGTTTATATGAAGCAAATTTATTAGATAGGTAATTATTACCCTCTAACTTAATGTGCTCACAAATACTCTCAAGATGCAATATTTATCCCCACCTTAGGGTGCAAAAACTTGCAAAATCTAACTGGAACAAACTGAGAGCTGTAAGGAAAATTCTTTCATTGCTATATATTGAGTAAGGTAGATTTTTATTTGTTCCATGACAATTGTTCAAGACTTTTCATAATTGGTGAAGGTACTCAGTCAGTTGCTATAGCTCAATTTATGAGCAGTCGTTAATTAGGCTGCAGTAATGAGATCATTTGTGGCTTTCTAAAGCTAAATATGACCCTCCTAACATTTTCAAGAGCATAAGCACTAAGAGGTGGAAACTATTAACAGAATTTGGGAGGATACCAAGAATGGCCTGAAACATTTCAAGTGACTGCTGGAGATTTAAGAGATAATTAGGGAAATCAAAAGTACAGTAAAATGCACAGCTTCGAGCTGCAGGCAGTTTTATTTATATATTAATATGTTCACTATCCTAAAATTCAAGTCCAGCAAAATTAGAAGTAAAAAGCAATAAACAACCAAAGTAGTGATTATTTACAGATTAAAAAAAAAAAAAAGATAACACGTGTAACAAACAGAATGCTAAAACAAAATGATGAAATTTTTATACCTGTCTTCTGAATGCTGGAGAATAATTATGTAGAAATTAGACGGCAATTCATCCATTATATTAAAATGTTCAACAGAAATACAGAGATTTCTCCATGCCTGTACAATAAATCAAAAGTAGCATTATTTTCATAGATTTTATAAACCCCAATCTCAGTTCTTTCATCAGAAAACTGATAATAATTCTAGGAAAGAAGGTGCTAAAAAAAAAAAACTAGCCAAAACAAACACTCAGCAGATGTGCCAGAATAGGAGGCTCCTTCCAAACAACAGCAAGCACTTTTTGACTGTGAGGGTGACTGAGCACTGGCATAAATTGCCCAGGGAGGTTGTGGAGTCTCCATCCTTGGGGATATTCAGAAGCCGCCTGAACATGGTCCTGGGCAGTTGGCTCTAGGTGACCTTGCTCGAGCAGGGGGTTGGACAAGATGACCTTAGAGGTCTTTTCTAACCTCAACCATTCTGTGATTGTGTGATTTTTGTGCAGTGCAGAAGAACTTACAAATATTATTTAAAACAAATTACAAATCCTGTAACATACTCCACTCTTCATAACAACATGACTTTTTTGGCCACTACACTATTTGTGAAGTTAAAATGCTATCAAATCTTAGCAGAATATTAGCAAAGGAAGGCAGCAGAATAATTGATTGTAACATTTATATTTGTAAAAGTCCTTCACAGTTTTGTTAAGAATAGACACCTCACCAAAAGGAACAATAGAAAATTCTATCGGGTTTACATGGCAAGGTTTTGGTAGCAGCGGAGGTGCAGGACTGAGAAGATACCAGGAACTGCCCCCAGGTTGGAGAGAGAGTTTCAGCTGGCTTCAAAACAGACCCACCGCTGGCCAAGGCTGAGCCCATCAGCAAGGCTAGTGACACCTCTGTGGTAACATATTTTAAAAAGGGTAAAAAACACCGCACAGCAGCTTGCGAGAGAGGAGTGAGAATATGTGAGAGCAAGCACTCTGCAGACCCCCTGGTGAGCGCAGCAGGAGGAGGAGGTGCTGCAGGCCCGGAGCAGAGATTCCCCCCAGCCCCTGGGGCAGCCCACGGTGAGGCCGGCTGTCCCCCGGCAGCCCACGGAGGCCCACGCTGGAGCAGATCCCCACCTGCAGCCCGGGGAGGACCCCACGCCGGAGCAGGGGGATGCCCGAAGGAGGCCGGGACCCCGTGGGAAGCCCGCGCTGGAGCAGGCTCCTGGCAGGGCCTGTGGCCCCGTGGGGAGAGGAGCCCAGGCTGGAGCAGGTTTGCTGGCCGGGCTTGTGACCCCGCGGGGGATCCCCACTGGAGCCATGCGTGAAGAACTGCAGCTGTGGGAAGGACCCACGTTGGAGAAGTCTGGAGGACCCCATGCAACCCACATTCCCCATTTCCCCTGTGCTGCTTGGGCGGCTGGGGGAGGTGGTAAAAGAAACACGAGTGAAGCTGAGCCTAGGAAGAAGGGGAGGGAGGAAGATCTTTTTCAGTTTTGTTTTTATTTTTTACTATCCTACTCTGTTATTAATTGGCAATAAATTAATTTCCACAAGTTGAGTCTGTTTTGCCCATGACAGTAATAGGTGACTGATAGCCCTGTCCTTATCTTGACCCATGAGCTTTTCATCATTTATCCTGTTGAGGAAGGGGAGTGATAGAGCAGCTTGGTGGGCACCTGGCAACCAGCCAAGGTCAATCCACCACAAAAATATGGTACTGAAGAATATAAAACCTCTTTTAAGAAAAAACAACCAAAACCAACCAAAAACCTCCTAGTGACTGAACAGTCTGACTCCAGATGAAAAACTAATCCTAATACAGAAAGGACTATAAATGGTTTTTGAGACTGCTGCCTTCAAGCACATGTGTTTATGTGTTTTTCAGATGAAAGTTTTATGTGCTTAAGCACACTGGGTACACTCTGGGTATATGTACATTATCAAGTGGTACAGATCATCAGGAGCAGAATTATACACTGTACACTTTTCACTGATTTTTACTTCAGAGTACCAATAGATTGGCCTCCTGGACTGAATGCCCACTCAATGCGGCTTGAGCGCATCAGAGAATCCAGTTCAGTTTTTGTCTGAGAGGAACCCAGCACATACAGTCATTGTATCATGATGCAAATCAAAGCATTGCAAGCAAGGAGAACTGGGAAATTCACTTTGAAAGTGCATTCCTGATCTGAACTAAAAATCTCAACTGAATTTTTAAAAAATGCTAATATATCCTCAGAGGGAATTATTTCAGTGACTACTTTGATTTCTTGCATCTCACGCTGCCTGGAATCATGCAGTTCAAGAAAGCAGCCACGGACAGATGTCTTGATTGCTACCTTTTCTTTCCTGAGCTACTGCAACAGGTACGGACATGGTGGGCGCTGATGAATGTTTTCAGCTAGGATATCTGTTACCAGTTAGATAATTACTGCAACTCAAAAACAGTGGCTTCTAAACAAAATATTATTCTATTCCTTCTGCTAAGTAACATAATACAGCACATACAGAGAAACGCTGAAACAGTAGCCTACAAACACGTATTTTACTCATCCTGTACTGTATCCCTGCTTGCCAGATTTTGTAAATGCTTAAACCCTGCCAACCGCAGCTAATCCTTTTCATGTAACTTGCTGGCAGTTTTTAATTTCATTCATTTCTAACCTAGGGTCTTCCAATCTTAGTTTTGGTATCTACTTTTAAATCTCAGATATTTGAAGAATATATAACTCCCAGCCAGCTTAGACCGAAAGACAGTATTTATCTCCCAGAAATTTTTACCCATGATTTGCTCCAGAACTACAAATCACATGCCTTACATTCTACTGGTTGGTTTCTTTAAATAGCCATTTTGCAACACCACAGTTTAGTTGATGCCCAGACTTATGGACAGAGTGCTTGTTATAAAAAACAAACGAAACAAAACAAAAACCTTTAGGCTATTTTGATAGGGTAACACTTGCATGGGGGATCTGAGTATCTCAAACAGGATGACTGGATGCTGTCCACACAGTGACAGGAGTCTCTGTTGCAAGGGTCCTTTACATGGCATCTTCAGCTGGACTGGGCAAGACTCACATGGAATTAATGATTTAAGTCTGCAGACAGCACAACTCTAGCAGACAGCAAAACTCTGACATCCAGCTATACCAAATTGTAACTATAGGACAAACTGGAATTGCATCCTTAAAATCTCACTTCTGACTTAAATTACATAGCTTATGCTACGCATAACCTACCACAAACAAAACCACAAGACAGTACCTAACATACGAATAAAAATGTATTTTGATTCATGAACAAGTCAACCCATCACTCAAATTAAGAAAACAAAAAAGTTTAATAGAGTTTAAAGAAAACAGGTGAAATATTATTTAATTCCACAAATAACTGAAATGATTTATATCTGTGCATGTGTGTGTATATATATACCTACCTATGTATCTCTCTGTAAGTATTTATATAACATACATACAAACCCCCCTAATAAGTAGCACATCTCAAAAAGTTACCATTGAAGTAGCAGTCAGCTGCTGTTCCACAAGTTTTAGAAGATCACTTGTGTTTCTGTTTTGTTTTAAATGACTCTGAAGATGCAGTAACGCTGCCAGCTGAGAGCTGCTGGTGTTAGATGTAGCTGTTAGAAGGATACTCTTCATCATCATAGATGCTGAACAGCTCTGTAAAATTTTTATATCTATTTATTTTCCCTCCTCAAAATAATATAAATACATATATACATACATGTATGTTAAAGAAAAAGTCTCTTGCTTGAAAGGTGAGATGGATTAGCAAAAGCCTGTCTGCTATTTGGGTTTACAATCTAATGTGAACAGTCTGGCAACAATTTAGGAAGATTTCTTAAATATGAATAGTTAGAATTGACTTTTTTGTCTACATTTATCATCTATGTCCTGTGTTCTGAACTTAGCCTTTCAAGTAAGCTAAGTCTTTTCTGTGTTTCTGTGCCTTTTGCTGTATAGCCATCATGTCACACATTTTAACAGACTTCCTACAGAGAGCAATACAAAGGGTAAGATTTATATCCTTTTCTTTCAGCAAATATACCAATTCTATCTTTTGAACTGATGCTTGCTAACAGCTAAAGCATTTTTTTTTCTTATAATGCAGCTGTCATGTTAAAAAAAATGCAATTTGGGTTGACCTAATAAAAAATTCCAAAGAGAGGCTTAATATTGACATGGAGTGACATTTTGAACTTTTTTTTTTTTTTTTAAATACAAACCTTTCTGGACAGAATAGTAACTGAATTACAAAAATTTTTTTCCCAGTAAAAGACATGACTACTCTTGGGGTTGGTGCCTTGATATGCATTCTACTTAGCTTGTTCCCCAACAAACAGCAAACTATAAACAATGTGGTGTGCTGCAGGAGTACAGGAATAAAGGACTGAACCACGAAATCCAGTATTAGCTGTTCTATGATTTACCAAAAGACCTACCTAGTCCATTCCACCCATGGGTGGAGGTATTTGCAAATTTAAGTGTTGACACAGAGGCAGGTTCTTACTGTCTATCATAACTTCCTGCGATTGCCTTGATGCGGCAGGAAGGAAATTAGTATAAGATGCATTTCTGTATTTCTATAATGGAGATGATGGTATGTATTATTTGTTCCTGATGTAGGGAATATAAGCTTTACAGCTGTTCCTCATCTCTGTGATGAAGGCACATACTTAATGAATGATTCATACACCTTCAAGCCATCTATAGGACCATGCTGTGTAGGTGTTGATTTGACAAACTGAATGTAAACCTTTCCTATCCACTTCAAAATAATGAATGAACAAATCCAGAGAAACATTTTTAAAATTATTTGTTAGGGAAGGATGAAACAGTATTTTGAGGTAATGTCTTATCTTAGCTAATCACATTATAGTAATTTATACATATTAAAATCTTTTCATGTATGCAATCATCAATGAAAATGTCAAGTCAAACACAACAGATAACAGAATTTTCAAAAAGCCACTGGTCAAACATTTTGTACTCAGGAAACATACCATATATTTGATTCACCTCTCAAGTGGACAGACCCCATGATG
>NW_009630746.1:0-27839 GCF_000690535.1 Cariama cristata | reverse complement strand
TATGATTCTATGATTCTATTCTATGAAATAACAATCAAATTTTTAATTAGATTGATAAGAAAATTAGATTGCAGGCTATTTGTTTTCACAACAATCCTCCTTTACTTCGAAGCCCTAATGGATGTTAGGCATTTTACTTGCAGACTTTGGTTGCTTTTGTGAGTTTTTATGTTGTGTTTTTGTTTTGTTTTTTTTTTTTCCTCCATGCTGTTTGCAGGATCCAGGGAACAGTTTGAATTGGTGGGAAGGGGAGGGCAAATGTAAGTAATATTGAAGGTCTCTAGTGAGTCAGGTGGATTAATGGAGATTCTTCGTTTCAGGAATTTAAATGTGGTTCATTACTTTTCTTAGTTTCTAAGTGACTGCTTGTAATATTAAAGAAAAGTATAAATTCTCAGAAACAGTGATCTTACCTAAGGTTCCTCATCATTTAGAGAATACTGAAGATGATTTTTTTCCTTATTTTGCACTGCGATCTGCAGTGTCTTCAGTTGGAAGAAAGGCAGTTTTCATGCCTTCTAATTTTCTTTGAAATTGGAGAAAGGCATTGTATTTAGTAAAAGGCAATATGAAAATTATAGAAAAAGAGGAACAGCTGACATTTTTTAAGAAGGGGAACAATTCCCAAAACACTAAGAACTCCAGAACTAGAACTATTATAATTGGTTGCTGTTCAACCTGTCAAAA
This sequence comes from Cariama cristata, assembly GCF_000690535.1. Lineage (NCBI taxonomy): Eukaryota > Metazoa > Chordata > Aves > Cariamiformes > Cariamidae > Cariama > Cariama cristata. The sequence continues at coordinate 27,152 of NW_009630746.1, read as the reverse complement.
GGTGAACTTCTAGTTATTGAAAATCAGGTAACACGTGGACGTTGAAGCTTTATTGCCATATTGGTAATAAAAATTGAAATAATTACCTTGAATAAAAATATATGCAAAAGAGATCTTGTTAAATTTTGATTTAAAATACATTTAAGAATAGTATAGTTATAGTTATTGTGCTCTTTAAAAAGAGAATTAATTTCAAAAAGGTTATCTTTGGTATGTTTTCAGGGTGTAATGAAATGAAGTTGAATGACTTCTTTTGGTCATATGGAAGAATATAGGAAAACTTATTAAAGCTTGTTGCTGTTTCCCAAACAGACGAAGACTTTGCATGTATTGCTGCGCCTTCAAGCAAAAAATCCAGAACGCAGCTCAAGGATCCAAAGAAGGAGAAAAAAGAGAAGAAAAAAAAGCCACACAAAGAATTGGCTCCATCACAAAGGCAAACACCTAGTAAAAGGTAAAAAATGTTGAAATGTGGTCAACTCTGTGTAAAGCTGGATTTCAAACAATTATTTTGTTGTTTTTTTTTCCTAGAGTTTTAAGCAACTGAGATAAAGATTAATGTGGTAAAGATTTTCACCTTTATTGGTATAGTTGCAAATCAGTGATAGTGTGATTCTGCATAGAGCTAGGAAAACTTCCCTGAGTTCAGTAGTGGGCTATGTCTGTTTTGTTACAGCTCTAAAAAACTCCATCAAGTAGCCTGCATAGGTGCAGAAACAGGTTTGCCTGTCTGATCTTGTCTCGATATCTCTACAATGCATAAGAACCATAACAATTCTGAGTTACTTAAGGACTCCTGAAACAGAAACATAAAGACAAGTTTGACTCCTTAAAAAAACCCAAATTTAACACTTGATAGAAAATACAAAGTCAATGTCAATGAAGAAAGAAATCTGATTATTTTGGTGGTAAAGTGTGTAAATACTGCATTTCAGTGTGGTATTTCAAACAAACATAATCACCTTTTTCTGTGATAATGCTGGTTATTACTGCATATATATATATATATATGATGCTATGTAATTATAATACTTTTAAGTATAGTGTGCTTTAAATATTAGTGTATAGTTTGTCTTAAGTCTTTTTGGGAAGTAATATTCATAATATGATATGCTATGAAGTATGTATTGAAATATTAATCTCTTTACAAGTATTTGAATTTAAAGAAGTTCAATGAGTCAGAAGTGACTGTTTTATTACTTAGCATGTTTGGATTTTTTTCAGGATATCCTTGGATGACAAACTTTATCAAAGAGATTTGGAAGTTGCCTTAGCCTTATCCGTCAAAGAAAAATCTGCAAATATCCTTGAGATGCATGATTCAGACAAACAAGGTTATTTTGTAGTTCGATGCAACACTCTTTATTTATATATAGTTAATTTCAACATGACTTTATTTTACAGTGAAATAATTTGAAAGTCATGCTTTATTTCAAGATGTCGTGATAAGGAAATGAGAATTTCTAGGTAGTGCCTGTCTTCTTATGTTCATATTTTTTTCTGTGAGAAAAATAACTCTTCTATGAGATCTTCCAAACGTACAGTTTGATTAGAGACAAGTAAAAACATTAGCTATTTTAATTTCTGAATATATTGAGTTTTTGTAGTATGGTTTTCGAATACTAATATTTTATATTACTTTTTGATTTGTTTGTTTTCTGGATCCTAAAACAGGTGAGAATATTGAATCGGAAAATGTACCTAGGAGACCTCTTTTTTCCAACTGCAGTGTAGACAGTGAACTTTTAGGTAAGTTGTTCTCATACTCTTGTCTTTAGAAGTAGCATTTCAAGATACATTTAAGTAGCTTAGCTCTTCTTTGTTTCCATTGGTTTCTGTTTTTTACTTATGTGGAAAAAAAGAGCCTTCAGTAAAGTCTGAAGGATGCATTAGTTTTTTCATTTAAAATTTGGTCTCATTCTTAAAATGAGAAAACCTCTGGATTCCTGAGTGAGATTGTTACAGATCGCTAAAAGTTAGTTGGAAAAAGCAACAGACATGTGATGTTTTTAGACACTAAGTTTATTTAGTTCTTCAAGAAGCTACACTTACCCTCAACTCCTTAATGGGTCCGTAACGCCTAAGCATCAAATAAATGTGACCAAACCATTTGCTGTGCCATTGGAAACTTCTTTATTTTTCCAGTTTTACTGTTGGTCTTCTGTCCTTTTGTTAGTTTGATTACAGATAAATATTGGTAACATTCACAACAGGAAAGTACAGTTTGGTCAGTTAAAAGAGTAAAATGAGAATCCCATGAAAACAAGTGCCAATGATATGCTTCTGTATAGTGTACTTCCAAATTACAAAAATGAATTCTGGGGACTCAAATACATGCTTCTTTTTGAGAAGGAGGATAGATTTACTATGAATTTTAATTAATTAGACCACGTTCTGTTTTCTAGGTCTCAATCAGGTTATGGATGATGACGTACAGAGGGGTGATGTTCGGCAAAGGACAGCAGCATCTAAAGTTCCAGCACACCAGAAGAAGTTACTGACCGTTGACAGTGATGACGGAGAGCCTGCTACTGACTCTGAGCCAGAGTCTGTACCCAGTAAGTTCTCTATAAAAACCCTCTCCATAGATGTGCTTTGAATGTGATGCCTTACATTTAGTTTATATTTTCAGTGAAATGCATACTGCTTCTACTGTAGCTTCCCTCCCCCTGCCCCTTACTGAAGCATTATCTTTTAATACTAGTGGCATCTCAATCGCACTTTGACACTAAATCTAAACATTGGAGCTTACTCATATACATTCCCCAAACTGGCAAAAACGATACTGCTTCTCTGCATTTGCTGCAGTATGTCAGAACAAATTTCTTCTGCCCTCTTTGTCCAGGTTTCATCTCTTCAAAGAGCCCCTGTTCATTTTTCCAGTTGTTTTCTGGGATTTGCATCAAAACGGTGACTCTAGAGTAGTGTCAGGTGTTAGTGCTTTCAGTATTGGCTTTGTTTAAGCTTACTTAAAAAAGTAAGTAGCCTCCCTTCTCTCCTTCCTCCAATTCTCAACTCTTATAAAACTGTGCTGCCTCTGATTGGAGGTCAGCCTAGCCTCATGCTCTGCTTCTGGTCACAGGCTTGTATTGAATGCCTGCAGAGTACGGTAGATGTCTCTCTCTCATTCCCCAATGGTTAATGTGTCTCTAACCATTCTTGTCTTCCTTACTGCAAGGTTTATTGGAAAATATTTTGAGAATTGTCAGTGAAATAAAATATCAGGAGAATAATCCAGATACTCCTGTTGATAGAGAACTATTTTTAAGATTTGCTAAAGTCTGTTTTTTTTAAATAATAAATCTATGAAATCTTTCTTACAGCTGAAATTAGACATGGTGTTTTTCCACTTTAAATAGTCATGACTAAGAATATGTGAAAGTCAGAAGCCCTGCCTAATAATTTTAACTTTTTCGTCTTGCACACATGGAATATTGATAATTCTGCTGTTAAAATCATTATTGTATGCAGTTTATACCAGAGCATTCCATTATTAAAGTACAAAGCCAGAACTCTGTAAATACAGAATGTTTTGTGGAGGCTATTTCTTTCTCAGTTCAGCATATAAGTATGTGCAAATTTTTTCTCCTGTATCCTTAAGGTATCCTGGTTTTTTATGTCCAGAATGTGATTAGAAGGCGCTGAAGTAAAAGAGATGACATCCCTTTTCCTTGCTGTAGGTGAGGAGTCAGAAGAAGATTCAGATTATAGTGAAGATGATGTTGAAGACTTTGCTATTGAAAGGAAGAAAACCAAAGGAAACGAAAAGAAGAAAGGCAAAGGAAATAAAAAGAAAAGCAAACAAAAGATGCTAGCAGAAAGAGAGAAGATGACTCCCAAATCCAAGATTGATGCTACAGGTAAGTTTGTAGTAGGATTTTGAAATAGATTTCTTTATAAGAAGTCTAAGGAGACCCTCAGCAAGTTTGCCGACGACACCAAGCTGTGTTGCGTTGTTGACACGCTGGAGGGAAAGGATGCCATCCAGAGGGACCTTGACAGGCTGGAGAGGTGGGGCCATGCGAAACTCATGAAGTTCAACCTCATGAAGACCAAGTATACGGTCCTGCACCTGGGTCGGGGCAATCCCAACCACAAATACAGGCTGGGTGGAGAACAGATCAAGAGCAACCCTGAGGAGAAGGACTTGGGGGTGCTAGTTCATGAGAAGCTCAACATGACCCAGAAATGTGCGCTTGCAGCCCAGAAAGCCAACCATATCCTGGGCTGCATCCAAAGCGGCGTGGCCAGCAGGTCAAGTGAGGGGATTCTTCCCCTCTACTCTGCCCTGGTGAGAACCCCCCCTGCAGTCCTGCCTTCAGCTCTGGGGTCCTCAGCACAAGAAGGACATGGACCTGTTGGAGCGAGTCCAGAGGAGGCCACGAAGATGACCCAAGGGCTGGAGCATCTCTGCTGTGAGGACAGGCTGAGAGAGTTGAGGTTGTTCAGCCTGGAGAAGAGAAGGCCCCGGGGAGACCTTAGAGCAGCCTTCCAGTACCCAAAGGGGCCAACAAGAAAGCTGGGGAGGGACTTTTTACAAGGGCCTGGAGTGACAGGACGAGGGGCAATGGCTTTAAACTGGAAGAGGGACAATTCAGATGAGGTATCAGGAAGAAATTCTTCACCGTGAGGGTGGTGAGGCCCTGGCACAGGTTGCCCAGAGAAGTTGTGGATGCCCCATCTCTGGAAGTGTTCAAGGCCAGATTGGGTGGGGGTTTTGGCTTTGGTGGAAGGTGTCCCTGCTCCTGGCAGGAGGGTTGGAACTGGATGGCCTTTAAGGTCCCTTCCAACCAACCCATTGTATGATTATATTGTAATAAAAGTCCCTTTCATTTTCACTGAAGGAATAGATAAATTTAGCTGACAGACTGACTGCAGGTTTATGTTGAAAATGGCTATATGCAGAGTAAAGGAAGGAGAGCAGAAAAAAATCCTGAAAGAAAAAACACTTTATAGTAAACTAACACTCCTTACAATAAAAGCAGGCAAAAGTGGGGAGACAGAGTTAATTTCTTTTTATATAAGTATATTTAGCTTTTAAGAAAAGGTTAAATAACAATGAGTGATCTGAGAATTATTTTATTTAAAATTATAATCTCATAGCCTCCTCTTGCAGTGGCATTTATGAATTTTTAATTTAAGCATAGCTAAACAATGCTTGTTCAACTAACCACTTGGCAAAAAACACTAAATACGCATGCCCTTCAGAGTTGATTGTTCACTGTGTCACTAACACAATTTACTTTGAATAACTTAAGAAAATTTTTATCGTCGTGTTAATCTTGTGTTTGACTTGGTAATGTGTTCTAATTTCAGGCCTGAGTTTACAACATATAATTTAGTTTAAAATTACTTTCAGTTGTAACAGGGAATGGTTTGCTTTGTGTAGCTGACGGAAGAATCTTCCCTCTTAGAAATTCATATCTTGCAGGTCTTCAAGAAGAAGTTGTTACGCTGCTTATTTTCAGAACAGGATTGAAAATCCAGAGTATAACAGGAGTGACTGTATGAATATATACTGTTAAAAATGTGACAGTCTAGTGACATACTCATCATTTCACTCAGTGCAGAAAGCTTGTGCTGTACAATGATCTGTCATCTTAGGCAGTGTGATTTCTCTGCTAAGAGTATCTTTCTAAGGTTGCTTTTATTTTCCAACTAAGTATCACCTGTAGTTTCTCCTTCATGGATAATGGAACAAAAATCTGAGCCGACGCAAAAGAAGGTGTCCAGTTCTTCACAACCAGTTGGGAGGCCTTTACATACATCAAGTCCTGTAACAGACAAGAAGCCGAAATGGATACCACCAGGTGCCTATAAGATCATAACTGTAAACATACACAGTAGTTGACTTAAATTTTTAGCAATCTCTCCGCAAGCAAAGAAACAGTATTTCAGAAAAATGGCTGCCTGCTTATAATGAAAGGTATTTTTTTGACTTTAGATTAAAAAAAAGAAAAAAAAAGAAAAAAAAAGAAAAGCTATCTCCATGATTCTTGTCCTCTTATGGCATTATCCTTAACTCCTTTATGTGGGGAGGTTAATAAAATATTTTCTGGAGTGTAAATCAAGTCTTAATCAAGAGATTGTTTTGTGGCCATTTCTCTCTTACTAAGAGCTTGCTTTATCTCTGGTACGTGCTGCATTATTATGTATTCTAAATTAGTAATATTAGAAAAATGTTGGAGTGTTTTAACTGCTGTAGTAAAGTGAATGCTTAGAAGCTTTGTTTTCTTAAGGTATTTGAGCATGCTGTTGCTGACTCCTGCTTCTTTCTTTGATTTTCCTTCATACTTACTCTTCTGTACACAGTTCTTTCTGTTTGGCTCCTTTCTCTCAAGCCTTCTTTTCCCACTTGGAATTGTGTTCAGTTGTGTGATTCCCTGTGGAGCACCTGAAAATACAGAGTACACTGGGAACAATTTTTACGTGCTTGTCCAGTGTTGCTCCAGTGTGTTGCTGGTTAATTAAAACTGTGCACCATACCCGTTGCATTGGCTCCCAAATAGATTGATGCCTGGTGAGTATGCTGATTTCCCTGTGCTTCTCTGGTATGTTGTTCAGACCTTTTTGCAGTATCTTTAGAATACTATTTATTGTTCTGCTATGAAAACTATAAAAAGACAACAGTCGTATGATTCTTTTTTTTTTTTTTTTACCTCTAAATCTCTTACACCTTTTTGTTTTAAAATTATTTTCAGCTGCATCAGGAAGCAGTAATAACTCTATGAAATATGTTTCGGTTAAGTCGCCTACTCAGTGTCTCAGACTCGGCCTCTCCAGACTAGCAAGAGTCAAACCACTGCATCCCAGTGCTACCAGCAGTTAAGTGGTCAGTGACAATGTGCCACGTGAAGGAAAAGACTTTGGGAAGTGTTTTGCTTATAAATAGAAGATGGGCAGCAAAAACTTCATGGCATCCTCCATTTTGGAGGACTGTTGTTTATGTAGGTGTCTGATACTATAATGAGTTTTTATTCTGCAGAATGCTGGGCATCCTTAAATGCTACTGAATAATATTTAATCAAGGTGACATCTGGGTCACCAGCTCTTTCATGTATTAGAGGTGTGGGTTTGTGATAATTTTAATTCTCTGATACCTAAACTCTTGGCATTAAAATAGTCTAGACAGCACTATGTCAGTTATGGAATTTGATATCTCAAATGGATTCTCAACACAAGTGAAAGTCACAGTTTAAAAAATATTTTTTGGAAGAGTTAACACTTTCCACCCCCTTCTTGGAAAGTTTGTCACCACTCTCTTAAAATCTCTTAATGTTTGCATATCTTATATGTGGATTTTAATGAATTTTTATGTATTATAGATATAAATGTTTTTTAGAATGTTGTATTTTTTAAAAAACTGAAATAAAATACTCTATGTAATCTACCTAATCATATTAATTGACTTTATTAATTTTGAAAATAATTTCTAAATTTTGGCTACAGTCCAGCAAATATTTTTGTGTGTGGACACTTGTTGGAAGTCAACAGCATTAGTCAGGCTCACACAGTGAGGATTTTGCGTTGAGCTCCTTGGTCTTTTTTAAAGGCCATGATTATCCGTGAGGATAGTTAGTGGATTTGCTAAAGCGTTGGAGAGAGAGGTACTGAGTAACGAGGCTGAGCTTTCAAACTTATTAGTCCACAATGTAAATAGTTCCCTATCTAAGCATATTGACTGTGTCAGATGACACAGCAAATGCATTTCTACCTGGATTACCTAAGGGATCTGATCATGACTGAGTGAATTTGATTAACAAAGGAATATATTCCTTAATATTGCATTAACAAGGAAACACGGACATTGTGATGTCATCTGCATTTTGGATTCCTGACTCCTGGCATGGAATCCCATAGCCCTGAGTGAAGTGTGATCCATTGAGCTGGGCTGAGTGAGTTTAGGAGAGGAGGCACCACGTGCCTGCTCTTCCTAGTGCTCCCCTGACTCGGTTGTGGGTTGTCTTAACTTGCTGAAATAGCACATCAGAATAACAGAAATTTGCAGCAGGCTGCCATCAGATGAGTTTAAAACTGCTGCCAAGCAAGGGTGAAGCAGGAGTACCCGCAGGAGGAAAGAAGCATCCAAGAAGAATGCTGCTTGTGACAACTAGTATGTAATACGTATGTCATGTTAGTCCTCTCCTTGATTCCCTTTCTTTGTGCTTATTTATGTAGCCCCTTTCCAAGGTGTACGGTGGATATGTGGCTGCAGCAAAACGAGAAGCAGAGAGAGCCTTGGGCCCCAGGGTGGGTCCTTGCAGCGTCCCAGCCCATTGCCCCCCATCCATGCTTTGATCCTTTCCTTTCCACTGGGAGAGGGCGTGCAAAAGAACGGCTCCTGCGCTGCATCGCAGTCACCAGGTTGCTTTCTATTGAAATTAAACTGTCATGAATTGTTTTGCTTTTATGTTTTTTTCAGGGGTAAATACAGGTTTCATGTGATTGCGCATTTTCTTGCTATAGGGAAATGTATGTAACAATGCAAAGTATTTTTTCAATGTGGTGCTTCAGGAAAATATTTCTACAGCTGGTAGATTTAGTAACCCCCCTTTTCCCCTACTTTCATCCCATTCTTTTTTCTCCACAAAACATACATTTGAGATTTATCTTCCTCTGGTTTCAATCTTGGCATCTTTCAAAGATTACAAATTTTCAGTGTGTCACCTGTCCTTGAACCCCTCCTGAAGTTTGTATGGGTTTCCAGTTCATGAGGATTTTCCAGTATTTCTTTATTTTTCGCTGAGTGAAATTTTCATATAGGCAATTAGAAAAAAATGTCTTTGAGAGGGAAGTAGTAGATATTCTTAATTGTGTGTTTCAAAGCTACTCTGTACCTGACCTGCAGAAAACAAACCTTGCTGGTAGGCAGAGAATATTTTTATAAAAGATGACTTCTTTTCTGTTCTAGGTTATTAAAGGACATGGTCAAAAGCAGCCAAATGGATTTAGGGGCTGTAAGTGTTACAGATTTTTTTTTTTCTGTTAGTAACAGAGAGGTTCTCTGTGTTACTCCAGCTGCTCTCAACCTTGGAAAATTAATTTTTTTCTGAAAATAACATTTACAGTTCCCTCATTGCTCTAAATTTTAAACAACCCTGCATAGAATTGTCCGTGCATCATTTCTCCCCAATGGTTCCACAATGGTATGAAATGCTTTTTGATTTCAATTTGTAAAGCAATCAGAAAGTATGTCAGTTTGCGTGTCAGAGTTTACAGATTTCACATACTTGCTGTTTTAGAACTGCATCTATATTAGTAAAAAAAGTAAGAACAAGATTTTTAAAGAAGAGGTGGCTATTTGTAGGTATAAACTTTGCTGCTGTCACGACTATGAATAGGTACCCTGTCCAATCTAGAGATCACCTCTTGCCTCAGAACAGCAGAGGGTTTTTCCAGCATTGATTGCAACTCCAGATATGCTGTATTCCGGGTGATGGAATCAACTGCGAGGTAGTTGAAAGCTGCCTTTGCGCCACTGTGTGAGCAGTTTGTTTCCTACACCCATGGAGATGCAGGTTGGGTATACAGAGCAGAGCTGCTTCCCAAAAACACCCAGTAGAATTCCATCAGCCTGAAGACACCATGCTCCCAAGACTGATACTTAGGCTTGGTCTGAGACAAGCTTAAAAAAAAGTTTGAAATGGCTAAAATTTAGGGACACAGCAGCATGAAATTGCTTCGAATATTCATAAAGCAGATTTATGTACCTCCAGACATTCAATGTCGTCAACACATGTCTCACTTCTACTCTTTTTGAGAGTAGTGATAATGCCACAAAAAGAGAGGAGGAAATTGCGAGACAAACAAGACCAGCAGAAATCTGAAAAATGAAAGTACGGTGGATTGGTGGGATAAACCTGTGTGTGGGGACACCTGCGGCACCTCTTCACTCTCTGCTGCAGAGACTGCTTTAGACAACGGTGATTGACTGGGCATTTCATGGCAGGCATGGCTCTGCCCTGAGATCCATGAATGATAGCTTGGCAATTAGCATTGATGCTTTGCCACAGCACTGCTTAAGAACTGCTGGTTTATAGCAGTACCTTTTAATGCATGAAGGTTTAGACTTTAGATTTGATATCCCTAATAATAAATGCAGAGCGTTATCTAAAGGAGAATATTCGAATAGGATATAAAGCAAGAGCAGGACTTGTCCTTCCAGCTTTGATTGAACAGAGGGTTTCAGAAGATGCTGAACAGACCTGCAGCAGATGTGTATTTAGAACTTCCAACATCAGAATGAACAGAATAGGACAGAACTGAACAGAGTATTTCAGTTGGAAAGGACCTACAAAGATCACCTAGTCCAACCACCTGACCACTTCAGGGCTGACCAAAAGTTTAAGCATGTTCTTAAGGGCATTGTCCAAACACCTCTTACACACTGACAGGGATGGGGCATCGACACCTCTCCAGGAAGCCTGTTCCAGGGTTTGACCGCCCTGTGAGTTACAAAATGCTTCCTTCTGTCAGGTCTGAGCCTCCCCTGACAGAGGCAGCTTTGAACCGTTCCCAGGTCCTGTCCCTGGATCCCAGGAGCAGAGCTCAGCACCTCCCTCCCCACGTCCCCTCCTCAGGAACCTGCAGAGAGCGATGAGGTTGTCCCTCGGCCTCCTTCCCTCCAAACCTGACAGACCCAGAGCCCTCAGCTGCTCCTCACAAGACAGGACTGCCAGCCCCGTCACCGCCTTGGTTGCCCTCCTCAGGACACTTTAAAGTACCCCAACGTCCTTCTGACACGGTGGGGCCCAGCACTGCACACAGTGCTCGAGGTGAGGCCGCACTAACGCTGAGTCCAATGGAGCTGCTGACCCCGCTGCCCACCAGCACCCCCAGGTCCCTCTCTGCAGGGCTGCTCTCCAGCCACTCCTCTCCCCATTTATACTTGTTCCCAGCATTACTCCATCTCAGGTGCAGGATCCGGCATTTTGACTTGTTAAATTTCCTGTCATTGGTGCTCCAAGCTATCCTGATCCCTCTGTGAGGCCTCTTGTCACGTTCAAGAGAATCAACAGCAAGCTCTTGGATCCAGCTTCCTTATTTATGTTCACTGGCTCTTACCCACACTCAAGAGCTCCATTGCATCGCCTACATTCGTAGGCCGTAGAAAAGTCCCATCTATTTTCTGTGGGAATTTTGTTCATTAATGAGATTTGAAAGTGTGCTGAGGAAATCAGCACTGTATTTATGAAGCCTGGATTTGCTCTGATTTTTAATTCCTCTGTGCTATTCAGAGAAGAGCTGAGATAACAGGGTCACAGATGATTATTTCTGTGGTGTTGAAATATCACAGTGAGTTAAAGGAGCTAGAGATTTTGATTTGGAAGAATAAACAGTCTTCTTCAAAATAGAGTTTTATCAGTATTATGAATATGATTTTGTTTTTCATCGTGGTTTTCTAGTCTATATACAGAGGTAAATAATAACATAAAACAACAAACATGGCATTAAGAAAAATAAAACAGTCATTGTATACAATTAGAATTGAGGGAGTTGAGGATAGATAAATAATTGGTTGTAGTGACTGATGAGTTATAATTTAGTGGAATAGATTATATGATGTGTGAGTCATCTTTGTGATAAAAGCTGGTGTTTAGTGTTTGAGGTGCTTTTTATAAAATATTTTTCTACTTACAAGTAAGTTCTTGAAAATAATTTGTTTAAGCTTTGTTTCTATGCTCAGACTCAGCCCTGCACTGAATTTCAACAAAAGACATCTAAGAACTTCTAACAGAAACTACCTGTAAAATTTCCTTTTCTGGGGATTAGACAAAGTAAGTAAGTGTGGGAGAGATTCTGAGATTCATATTCCCAGCGTGGAGGCAGGATCTGTTAGTCCTGTCCTAACAGTGGCTTATCTAAATCTTCTCTAAGAGTGGTGGAGTCCCCAGCTTTCTCAGGTGATGTGTTCCGGAACTTGAGTCTAGCAGAGTCTAGCTTTTCTGTTAGAAAGCTTTTCAGTAGTGGTAATGAGATGAGATCTTTGAGTTTTACATGTAGCCTGTTACACTCTCCTACATCTCCAGATATAAGCTGATCTCTTCTGACTTTGTAGAGCTGGAGTCTAGTCAAAGCCTGGTGCTGACATGTTGTCACATTGTTTGAATCTCTCCATGGAGTATTACTTTTCCTCAAAATGTTGTTAACAAACTCAGGGATATTGTCTTAATACACTTTTGTGAGTCTGAGTTTTTCCTTTGTGTTTCTCTGTCTTGTCCTCCTGTTTCTGGTAACACATCTGGGAAGCAACGTGTGAGAATATCAAAATTTTGCAGCTGAGAAGTTAATGCATTTTAACTGATTAGCAATTCTTACTGTGCCATCACTTCCATTCTTTAGCATTATCTTGTAGAATATTGTATGTGCAGAGGATGATATGTGTCAGATCTCTACGAAATATGAAAAATCACTAGCTACCACTAAATACTTAGTCAAGTACACATGCTGCTACCATCATCCTCAATCCATGCCTTTGCAAAGCATTCCCTTCATGGCTTCACTGATTTTTTGCTTGCAGATTTGTTGTTTATTTGTTCTTGATGTATTATCAATCATGTTACCATCATTAGACAAAAATCACTATTTCAACTCCCATTATTTCTGAAAAAAAAAAAGAATTTACTTTTGATTCAGAAGCTCTCAGCTTGTGAATAATTCATTATGTGATTCAAAAGATCTGAAACCCAGCCCTCATTTCCCTGGTCTATTCTCAGATATTCTGTTAATATGAAATTGTGTATCTTTTGGTAATAATAAATAATAGAGGTGTAACTTAATGCTCACTCAGAGCAATGGGGTTTAATAAAGGAAACAAACCTTTTCCCATTATTTTTGTAATATGAAAAGGAATGTCCAAGTGCCATTTCCTGAGACCTGAGGAATTCCATGCAACTCTGTGGGCTGCTCTTCCCTAAAGTGCTCTTGAATTTTTGACAGAGGGGTTAGGTGTTGTTGACAGGATGCACTGTCTCTAAGCAGATAAATGTTTTGCATGTTTGATCTCTTTTGTTGTCTCAACTTTCTTTTACCCAACAGACTAGTAATGTATCAGTGCAAACCACAAAGATGACAAACCAATGTTACCACTTCCTGTCACCCTCTGTGCAGAAACCTGCTCTTTGCATTTGAAAACCGTTTGTCCTGCTACTTCAAAGAATTATTGGTCTGTCTCCACTCATGTGTGGCATCGTTCTCTTGAGAGGAAGCCAAAAAGCTGTGAAAAAAACAAATCTTATTCGAATTAAGGCTGTTTCTGCTGTGCTGAATCTTTCAGTCCTCACACACCCAATACTCACAATGCTTGTGTACATTTTAAACAAAGACTTTGAGCGTGTGTTGTTCCCATACATTTGGGATATTGAAAATCTGAAATTTCATTTTCTTAACTTTTTTTTCTGCAATTTTTTATTTTAATTGCTTTTGAATATAACTCTGATTTCTAAAAAGTTAAAGATTAGTTTTCCCTAGTCTTATCTGAATAAGAGCATGAAAGGACTTAAAGCTTGACTAATTGTCATTGAGTGTAAAAGACAGGATCTAGATGTTCCTTAGTGTATTTAAGCTTCTTTCTATCTAATGCTCAAGCATCTCAATTCCTCTCACCAATTTCTTTTTCATAATTGCAGTCCTTGTGGCTAAGGCAATCATATTTATGGTGTCATTAAAAATCCTCAGACTTTGAAGAACACATAAATCATCTGAAATATGAGACAACAGAACTGATCAAACATGAAAGACAGACGATATTTATCTACTTGGGGATAGACCATCTTGTAAAGTAGAGCCAAGGATGACAGATTATCTTTCTGTTTCCCTCCTTGAACAGATGAGAGATCTTACTCAAGTATATCACTTTTTTTTTTTTTATTTCAATTAAATCTTCCTTTAATTCTGTTAGTTTTGCAGGATTCATTAAACTGAAGGTTTCTGAAGAGTTTTAATCAGGCAGTTGTTTTAGAAATACCTTGTGAACCCCATCTAAGCAGGAAGGTTAAAAGTTAGGTGCACATTTCTTGGAATGCAAACAGAAGATTGTAACTCTGTCGGAAATCAACATTAGAGGGCAGTACGTGAAGTTGTTCTTCCAGTACAGTAGAGCTATATGGTTAAGATTTGTATTTGCGAAGTGTATGCATATCAAAGAGTTGGATGACATATGTGAGCACCAGAGGGTGTAAATAGAAATAATGCACTAGAATAAAATTAGGAAAAAAAGGTAAAAGTGAACAGTGAGACTATTAGGTAGTAGTTGCCAGTGTAGTTAGCTGTTCCTCAGGTCTACTGTAGATTTTGCGAATGTATGTAGTATTTTGGCAGAAGGCAAAATAAGAATGAAGACATTCAGATATCTGTACTGTACTTGCATGAGCAGTGACTGGTGCTTCTCAGCTATCAACAGCCTGGCCTTTGATTATCCAGTGACAGTGAGTCTTAGAAAAGTGAGATTCTACTCCAATTCCTATAGAAAACAAATATGTACTGATTGGAGGATGATCTTATAAATATTTTCTGTATTTGATGTCTATTCTTTGAATACAAGTGTTTTATAAAAAATTAAATTATGACTTAATAAATAAAATTACATTACAGTACACTACTAGTGCCCTAACGTATCGTGCAGCTTTAAAAGCCTAATAAGTTTCGCTGAACAGGAAAAAAAATAACCAGAAGGTATTCTAACTATCTGTTTTCCAACAATTTCTTTTGAATCCAAAATATCTAGAATAGAAAAACAAATAGAAATTTAATAAGCATTAATCATCTTACCTTTTTTCAAAGTATATCAACAACACAGTTTTACTCTAATACATTTTCATAGATGAAGTGACTAATAATGTTAGTAGATATTTCCTACTTAATGTACTTAAATGTGTAGTTCTTTTGCAGATGTTTGCTATAATTCTTCTCAAGCATTTTTACCTACGCCTACCTGGGTAAAAATCATATTGATGTAATTTGTGAGTGCAGGCCAGCCGATTCAGTTTCTCTATCGCCATTTCACAGGAAAAAAAGTTACCTACAAGTCAGAAAATGTAAGAAGAGCCAGATTCATCATCTTCCCCAGCACAGGTCAGGAAAAGGAATGCATTCAGCACAACCAAAGGTAAGAGAACTGCATAGACCTCAGAAGGTGGAGGCATAGATTTAACTTAGCAATAATTCAGAATGCCATAGTTCTTCCCTGTATTGAAATTAGGTAGCAATTGGCAGCTATTTTCCAGGTCCAAATGGTATGTAATCAATTAGATCCTCCTTCATCCTCTGTGCTCACAAAGGCCAGTTGCAATTCTGAACTTGTACTTCAAGCAGTGCAGGGAAATCTGTCTCCCTGTGCCTTAAGACAAACCTCCCTCTAAGGAGATGAAGAGGACCAAGGCCCCTGAGGTGGCAGGGTAGACCATGTCTTAGTTGCCTTACTCCTTTCCCCCTACACATTTGATTGCTCTCTCAAGAAGGTACTTCTCATCTGTTTTTGCCTGTGTAGAATGTTCAGAAGAGCATAGCAGGTGGCTCCCACACGCCTTTCCAGCCTGGCACCCTGTGTTCTTCACCTCCCAGCTTCCTCTGTGACACAGCCAACGTATCCTGGACCACCACCTGCTGTTGTTGCCCAAAGATTGTCCAAAGGTTTCAAAGATGTGTTGATCTGTCTCCTTGATGACTGAAGGACACTCAGAATTCTATTGACTGGGGGAACTGCTAACTGTGGATTCTCTGTATGAAAACAAAAAGTGATAGTAATAGTGCAAGACTCTCAAATAATCCTCTCTTCTCTTCCAAAACTGATTGTTTTTTTTTTCTAACTCAGAGTTGCACAAATAATAGAGAAATAAAGTTGTTGCTCTACACAACCATTTTTGTATTTTAACCTATGCTAGTAAGTGAGCCATGTTGTGCCACATGTGTTACACATCTTCAATTATTATAAAGGGGATTGGAAGGTTTGTGTTTTGCTTGGGGACCACGAGCAGAGCGATGATCCATATGGAACATGGGGAAAGTAGTCTTTATTTTTTTGCTAAATGTCAATGAAAGAGGGAATCAGTCATTGAGAGACTTGTGGAGGTGGTAATAGAATAAGAATGAGAGAAAAATTCAAAATTATATCTTTTTTGTATTGAATGTTTGTTCCAATCCAATTTGACATTAGGGAAAACTTCCATATGTCAGTAGTTTCACAGGTGTCTAAAACCCTCAGACTGCAAGATAGCTGCCTTGCTTGTACTTGAACTCAAGTAATCACGGTACTCCTGATGTTAGCAATTCAGTCTCAATAATAAGTCATTAAATGTGGAATTCATAACCGATTTCATGATATTGTGATTTCTTTTGGGTGCTGCTTGTGATTTTCACTTTTGCTGGATTAGTCAAGTCCTGATTAATTATTCCAATTCTGATGATGTTGATTCTCGACGGTAAAGTAATCCATGCTTGAGTGTTGACAATTATTCTTTTAATTATTGTCAACATTTTGGCACAGATTTTGATCTGTTATTTCAGTGCTACCAGGGAACATCATCGATCCAAAGAACTGGCTGCTGGAAATATTAATGCTTGTATGGACCTCCCTGTTGAATAGCTACTCTTTATGGAATATGAAAGGAACAAAACATAAGAAACTCGAAGCTAAACAAGTTCCGGCTATATATAACATTCTGTACAGTTATTTCAAAATTAAGTAAAAATGAAGATTGTTAACACTTCTTTAGCTAATGTATGCTAGGTTTCACAGCTCTACAGAGCAGGGACACAAGCTTTTACTTTCTTCCAAACAGAATCACAAGAGGGATAGAATTTCAATATTTAATGAAAGTCCATTTAAAAATAATGAAGTGGTGAAAGTTCTTAGGTTGACACAGAATTCGTGTCTAAGAATTATTTACTAGCTATTAAAAGGTATCTCTCTCTTTCTTTTCCTCCTGAGATGTATCTTTCTCACCTGGTGTTGCTGCCTTTGAGACCGTGAGCAGTAAGGAATTGAGAATATTAATTATTCTACTTTTAAAAATCCCAGCAAAAGAGGACACAGCTTGCTGAGGTATTTCTGTGCTCCCAGTTTAAATGTCAGATGGTAATGGCAGTGTCAGAGCACAACAAAGATGCTACCAAGAGGGTGGCTCCATCAACACAACAAGGCAGCATAAACTGACAACTGCTGCTGAAGAAGGCACTCAAATACTCCTTGGCCCCAGTTGCCTGCCCTTAACCACAGGGAACATTTCTGCCACTGTATGGTGAATTGGAAGAGGACTGATGCAGGTTAAAACCAAGCTGAGTTTGCTTTGCTGGTTTAATTTTAACCTGAGGTTTTTTTGATCCAGTTTATTGTAGGACTTCATCTGGGCTGGCATAGAGATGGGTACAGCTGAGGATTAAGAATAAATGGCAAAGGCAGGAGCAGACTTCTCCCCCTTTTAGCACAAGTGCTGGTTTAAAATGCTCATGAAACTATGGTGCTCTTCTCTGTCCTGCTGTAGTCTGTCTCAGTATGCATGAAGAAACATTTGGACATCTCCTTGTTGTTCTCAATTGTTCTCGGTCTAGGCCTATCCAAACTGCTGTTATTAATTCTAAATATTAGTTTGGTGTATGAAAGAGTAACGTTTTTTGAAATGTGTGTTAATTAAACCCATGGTGGGGAAGAGCAGACAACAGCAATCTTGGATGTACGTAGTTTCTTCTATATTTGACATTTTATCTGTGATAACATGTCCCAATAGGAATAGATGTGGTATGTGAGGGATATATGCTAATTACCTGCATTTTATCCTCTCAGAATATCAAATGGAATTTCAACAAACTCAATTCAGGAAATTCACTTTTGATGACAGCAACATGATTTAGGTCACCAGGTCCAGACTTTGAAGTTTGCTTCAAGGCCAACTGAAGCTGTGATCGGTCTTGATTTCAGGAGGCTTTTGGTCAGGTCTTTTGTAGATAATACCTAGTAATAACTAAGGTGGTAAATTTATTTATTTTTTAAATAAATTATTTCCTGGTGACCTTGGAAAAACTCAGCAGATTTCACTGGAGGGAGCAATTCTGAGCTGACCTATCATGCGTACCCTAGGAAGAACTTTAAGCAAGGTATTGTTGTGTTCTCACTGCTTCGCATGTAGAGACTTAATTTTACCTGCGATCTTTTGCACTTGGTTGCTTTTTTTTTAACAAGGTGGATAATTTTTCCTGGCGTGCGGAGGTATCTCTGTTTAAGAGGGAGCCACAATAATGAGAGTTGCCTTTTAGAGTGGCTGATCCACATTCTCTTCAATGTAGAAGCTTGGCTGAGCATTAAATATGCCTTTGTTTAATCAGGTTGTGGCAAGAGGACACTGGGCTTTCAACACTGAAGACTGCCTTAGTCTCCAATGTAGTGAGATAGTAGAATTATACTAATTTAAGGTGCAGAGTTTCCCACTTCCTGTGCTCGTGTCCAAATAGTATCGTTAAAGTGCCTTTAAGGAACATTAATTGAAGACTCACAGGCATTTTTCTTTCCTCATTTTCTATTTATCATGACAATTCATACTTGGTCGTAAGATTCCAGGCTTAAAAAATGAACAATTTTGGTAATCATCTTTCTTTTCCCAGACCCCTATTTCAGTCCAATAAGCCGGAGGGCTCCAAAGGAAAAGCTTGTATCCTGAAATCTTTTAAGCTGTTGTTGAAACAGTAAAATGCTAGAACCTCATCTGCAGAAATTCTACTAAAATTCATTACATTCACTGTCTCCAGTCTACAGTTTACTTGATTATGGGTTACTCTGGCTTTAACAAATCTTGGAATATTGCTTGTTAAAAGTTACAACTTTTTCAGGAAATTGAAGACAAGATGGAAATCATAATGATAGATTTATATAATCTGTAACCATTAGAGTTTTAAAATTCTACTTGTCCTGGACCACCTCAACATTCATTCAATTTAGTCATATTTTACATCAAAGGCATTAATTTCCTGCAGGACATGATGTATGCTAAAGCTCTGTGTCCGTGCATATGAAGACCTAGCAGGTTCATCATCATAATTTTAATACTACCTAGTTCTTTTGTAGTGGTTTCAGGTAGAACTCAAATCCCTTGTAAAAGATGTTCTCTTTGGCTGTGTTCACATGGCTGTGCAGAAGTAACCATGAAGGCCCTGCCAGCTTTGGCGAAGCAGTCCAGCTGGTATGCTTGAGAGAAAGATTCTTAAGTGAACAGTTCTGAGCTCATTTTCCTGCCACGTGGATGGGTCTTAGCGCTCTTATGTCTTGCCTGGATGCCCCCACCCATTCCATCTGCCCTTCTGACAGATCCCTGCAGCCAGCCTTGGGCAGACACGATGGCCCAAAGCCTTTTCCAGGAAGGCTGAAGTATGCCCATGAAGCAAAGGCAGATGAGATGTATTTACTAAGAGCAGGCTGATTTTAGGCTACCTGCGAAGGAAATGTAAATGTGAAGTGGAGGACTGCCAAAGTTTCTGGGAACATTTAAATCAGCAAGATATAGATGTAGCACTGAATAGTTTTGAAACCATCATTTAAAGAAAAATCATGGTCTATATGGGATGTATTTTCCACCTCTATTTCATATGATTGTATAGAGAAAGTCTGATTCTCCTCATTTATCACCTTTGTGCACTGTATCTTCATTATCCCTAGTGAGGTTGTAATAAAAAATAAGTGATAATAGGGTGTATGTTCTCTGCTGAACTGTGTACTCTTTGGAACGTGAGTGAGCTTGTCTCCACTGAGATCAGCTTGCTTCCCCTTTTTTCATTTGCTTTGATTCATCTTTCTTGCCAAAGAGATTTGGAGGCAGCTTTTTCCAGCTGCTCCTGAAAGAGTGGGGAAGTATGTTATTAAAGTGATGTGAAGCCTTCTGTCCCCCACACATCACAGCCAGCCTGTTCCTAAGCAGGAACTGTGCCTAACTCCCAAATTTTGGTCTGTATTATTCCTGAGACATGTTACCCAGCACATACTGCGGTAGCTCCTCTGTACACTCTGTGTTTTCTGTGCATCTCCCTGGAAGGGAAAAAGGATTTATGAGCAGATTTTGGTTTTGTTAACATGTGATATGATTTATTACTATTCTGCTTATGACATTATTTTATGCTCTGTAGTTGAACATGCAGGCGATGTCTTCGACACAGGGTAAGAAAATGAGTGTTATTGTCCAAAGTATGAGGCAAGACTGTGGTAACGCCAGTAAGAAGAGAGGCAAACACAACCTCTGTGTGTATGGTAGGCAGTGATACTGCAATATTACAGTCACAGAACTCTTTAGGTTGGAAGGCACCTCTTGAGATCATCTACTTCAACCCCGATTATTCTTGCTACAATAATAAGTAATGGTTAAGGAAATAGTTCTCCTTTGAAATCTCCCTAATATTCCGTGTATTTATAATGCATGTGAAGAGAGTATTATTAAAGCATTTTCCCCAAATAATAGGAAAGCTCCTTTATTAAATACATATTTCTCCTGGAATCCCACTGGGGCATGATTTGTAACACATTCCTCCTCTCCAAAGAGAAACTGAGATGAAATATATACTTAAAATGCTTTATTTAAATTAACGGTAGCAATACATGTGTGCCAGGTATGAATTTTTTGGCCCATCTGTCTTAAACACAGTAAGATTCATGTATTAAAATTCAGCATGTGTACTGAGATTGTGTCAGTACCTAGATCTATCAGACTGTAAGCACTCACCTTTGAAGTTCATGGAACCACTTGCACACTTCAAATTAAGTGTGTGCTGAAATACGTACTGAATCAGTGCCTCGAACTGCTAATTAACTCGTGTCTCCCCCACAGAAGTGTTGCCTTCACCACGTTACTCAAGTCGCAGTTGACTGCTCAGTTTAATAAAAGCAGCTGAAGTGTAGACTGCCAGTTGAATCCCAGGGGTTTCCCGTAGTGTCCAGGCACTGAGAAATACCTCGCTAGGCCAGTGCTTGCCAGCCGATGATGCACATCAACATCAGAGGTGAATCAAGGAGGTCTGCCAGCCTTCCTCACTTGGCCCCTTTGCCAAACACGGCGCTGCCGGGAGCTGTTAACCCCCTGAGGATGCTGCGGTGGGGATGGTAGTGCTGCTAGTACGGGAGGCAGTTCAGTGCTTCTTTCTCCTCATCCTACAGCACCTCTGGCTGCAGCCGTAGCACCCTGCCTCTACAGAGACTCGGTGCTGCTGCAGGTCTGGGGAAGGAGGTAGACATGGATTCCTAAATTAGGCACTGGGTGCGAGCAGGAGGGAGTGGACAGCAGTGAATCACTGCACTCAGCATGTACCTGTATTTCTGATCAGTCCAAGTGCCTACAGCATTTCTGAAAATTGATTTTTGGCCATTAGAGCCTGTGCAGCTAAATGTTAGGTATCTTGCAATAGCTAAAAGTAGACAGTTCAGCCTCCCTAAATAAGTTCCCTGGGATTCACATACAACCCTTGCAGGAAGGTAGAAGCATTCAAGACACCCAGAGGGTCACCCAGAGCTAGTCAAAAGCAAAATGTGGGCAGGGGGATGTGCTTGGGGGTTATATCTTGCCTTTACATACTTCCACTTAATCATTAGATCTGTTTTTATTCCTAATCAAAAATATATGGATAGGACTGTCTGTATTTTTTAGTAGGAGCCATGTAATTGCAATCATGATGACTAAGGATATAAGTGAAGTAAGGTTTGGAGAGAGAGAGGTAATTATTTTCAGCAACCTAAATCAAAATGTTGGAAAGTTATAGACTTAATTCTTTTTTTGGTTGTTGTTATTGTTTGTTTGTTGTTGTTGTTATCTGAGTTCTGTTTTCTGATAATAATTAGTTCATCTGCAGAGCCAAAGTTTGTTCCTGTACTTACCCACTCGTTCAGATTACAATTGCCATATACTTTTTCTATTAAACAGTTCACTGGCAGCCATGATGCAGTTGCCCAGAAAAAACATGGCCATCTATTTTGTAGACTGGGCCTTGATTTCTCCCAGTTTAGGAGTCATAGAAGATTTCACGTTTTCAGGTGATTGCATATACAACTGCCTTTTTAAAAATTTTTTATTCAGTTATCTACTTTACCTGCATTTTGCATTCAGAACTGAACTGTCCAGTTTTGAAAGTGTATTCTCTTTTGCTTCAATTGTCCCTTCTTCCAACATTCTTCCCAGGTTACCTACTATCAACCTCTGCTAGTTAGCTGCAAAAGCCTGTGATTACCTTTTTGCGTTTACCAATTCACTGCTCTGCAGTGATCTTTTCTTCTTCCTCCTCATCTGCCTTCCCATTGGCTATGACCACTGATGTCAGCTTTACACGAGACCATGTTTTGTGCATCAGTCCCTACCTACCAGTGTTAAATATCATTAACAGCACAAAGTTGTCCTGGCATCTGACTGATAACTCCAGTCAAATAATGTATAAAAACATTAACCAAAAAAGATTCATTAAATAAAAATTCCTCAAGGAAACCCAAACCTGGGCAGCAAACAAATGTAATTCATTGCATGTGTCTGTATTGCTTAGTATGCATTAATTTGCTTTGTAATTTTTGTTTATAGGCTTGTGAATAGCAGAGTTTTGCTCCATACAGGTAGCTGCAAGAATCAGAGTTGTAGTGAAGCAGCATGCAAGCATAGAGGAGGGTCTTGAACTGTTTCATGTACAGTTTTAATAAACCAATTATTTTATTTTAATAAAAACTGAGCACTCTGTATGAAGAAATGAAGTGATTCTATCTGATGACAGTAGAAGACATGTGGCCTATGATTAGCAGCAGGTCTCTAGAAACTTCTGGGGGAATACAGCAGTAAACGATTTGGAAGACCGACATAAAAATTTTAGTGTAATGTATGTGGGGAAAGTACAAGAAGATGCATAATGTGAGTGGCATTGTTGCTTGAATAAGCCTGGGGTCCATTCAGCAGAGAGGCAGGAGATAGCTGCGGTAAGGTGGGCAAACATTTAACCACTGAAGTAAATGCTGCAATGGCAGAGAGCACCGTGAGTTTTAACTTGCAGGAAGGTGGTTCAGCGCTCACGAGTCTGGGACATGCCTGGTTGGGAGATCCACGCTGGGAAACTGGGAATCATAGAATCGTTCAGGTTAGAAAAGACCTTTAAGATCATCAAGTCCAACCGTTAACCTCACACTGCCAAGCCCACCCCTAAACCACGTCCCTAAACACCACACCTACACGTCTTTTAAATACCTCCAGGGATGGTGACCCCACCACTTCCCTGGACAGCCTGTTCCAGGGTCTGACAACCCTTTTGGTGAAGAGATTTTTCCTAATATCCAATCTAAACCTCCCCTGGTGCAACTTGAGGCCTTTTCCTCTTCTCCTATCGCTTGTTACTTGGGAGATGAGACTGACCCCGACCTGGCTACCCCCTCCTGTCAGGTCGTTGTAGAGAGCGATCAGGTCTCCCCTCAGCCTCCTCTTCTCCAGATCAAACACCCCCAGCTCTTTCAGCTGTGCCTTGCTCAAACTCCCATTTGCAGTACGTACCCATTCAATTTTTCACAAGTGCAGATCAAGTTATACAGAAGGTACAAGTTAAATTTACACACAGGCTCAGCACCTCTTAATATTTGTTATTTTTCCAAACGTCAATAACATTTGCTCTAGCAGTATACTGATGTCAAGTCACTGCCATGCACTGGCCCTTGTCGAGCTCTAAAAGGAGCTGGTGCAGATTCATTTAGCTGTCTTTCCTCACCTCCCAAATCAACTTAACTTTTTCAAATGTCTGAAAACAGAGTACATTTGCCCCCTCCCAACACCTCCAAATTAATTTGGCATGGACTATAACCTACACTAAAATGATCAGAGTTATTTGACACCTTCTGATTGTCAGGTTTGTAAGTATTGTGTTTGTGAAAACCAGGGGAGTCATGACAGGTTTCTCAACGCTTGAATGAAAGCTCACATTTCTAATACTGACTTGCTCAGTTCATAGTCACTGTGGCTCAGGATCTGGGGGTGATCCATCTTCCACTAGACTTCACAAAAAACTTAACTGACTTCTTACAGTTTCTCTATTTTCCATCACTTTCCTTGTCTCCTTTCAGGCTCTAAATTTGACTCTCAGAAACAGAACAACACTTCACTGATGTGAACGGGAGCAGGACATGAAGGCAAAGGCAGAATTTGTTCATTATAGACTTTACAGTGCGAGCCCTTCCATTTATTATTTTATTGCCATATTGCCACGTGGAACAGTCTCTTTGCTGATTCTCTAAAATCTCTCTCAAGAATCAAGAGATTTTATTTGTTTTGTAAGAAAAGTTATGGTCTTCAGATTTCTTTGTTTGTTTCTTTGTTTTTTTTCTTAATTAAAACAGTTTGGGGTTTTGACTTCTTAACTTTTATGTTTTGTCATCCAATTGTCTTTTTTCTCATCCTTCTCTTTCCTTCCCTCCCATTTGTTTTCAAATTTCAAAAGGAAATAAAAATTGAATAATGAGATAATATAATTTGAATGTCTCTGTGGCCTTGAATCTCTTTCTGCAAGAAAACACTTTGAAATAAGGATCAAATAATACTAGTGTTTGTAAAAATATTTTTTAACATTAAAAATATAAGAAATTTAACTGGTATTAATTTCGGCCTTTTCCAAAAAGCAGATTTGGAGATTTCTTTTCTCTTTTTTATTCCAAACCCATTATGACTTTATTGTCATAAGGCTTGTGTTGCTCTTCAGCTTTTTTAAATCTTTCTTTCACTTTGACAAAGATGTGTCTGCATTTTTCTGCTCTTTATGAAAAGTGAATTTCTTTTTCTCAGAAAAAAAGTAAAGAAAATAATGAATTGAGACTAAGTGTTAGCTATTCCCTCATGGAGCCTGTCAGGAGTACAAAAATAGATTACGGCATGCTGAATAAAAGATCACTGAAGTCTGTTCCTTTAATATTCCAAGCTAAGGTTGCTCCTTCTGCAAGCATTTGTTGTGCTGATGGAATATCTAAAAGACTGTCAGGGTGCATAGATGATTAAAATTTAAGTAGAGATTGGACTACCTAGAAACAGTCATTCCAAGATCACAAGTAGTTTTGAGGGCTAAGAGGAAGCTATAAGTGAAATACTTGGGGCCACTCTGGATTCTCAGTAAAACTCTGAATTACCTTTGAATTACCTTCATTAGACAGTTTATGTTTATAGCAGGAGAGCTAAAGCTATGGCTGTGCCTTTGAAAAAGAAAAAAAAAAAAAGAAGAAAGAAAAGGAAAGCAAATGATGCACCTTGTGGTGCCTCAAGGGACGGTTTTGCAATCATGCTGAGCCTAATTGACGAACATGTTGTGCTTGCACTAAGTCCTCAAAGATTTCCTAGCACGTCAGCAAATATGCTACTCTTCGCAGTTCGGTTTGATATTATTTGGTTTGTGTCAATGCTGTGGAACTGTGGTAAAACAACATGTGATTTGATTCCAGCCAGCTCACCCATAAAAATCATCAATCAGCCCATGCTATTATTCACAGAGGGGCACCTGTGTGGCTGGGTTGGATTAGATGAACAGTAGCGTGAGGTTTAAATTACAAGGAGAACAATTTAATGGAGACAGATTTAAAACATGGAGATTTGTCATTATGGGGAAAGAAAGAAGCAGCGAGACCTGCTGTGATTTCAGCTTCTTCAATAACTCTTGTTTACGAATGAGACGAAATAGAAGAATCCAGCCTAAGGTAATAGTGGTTAGCATTTCTTTTTATTGTTTGATGTATAAATGTTTGTATTGGGTTATGACATATGTGTTGTGAGGAATGGAAAATACTGTTAGAAAACAGAAAGAAGGCAGTTTGATCAGTTGTACCATCTACCTTGAATTCCACGTGATATTTTTACAGGATTAATAATTATTTAAATTTGTTTGGAGATGAGAATTTTTAATGAAAACATTAACATTATTAATGCTACAAAGTTAAGAACTGTTAACATTTTTAAGTTACAGGAGTATCTTATAGGTTTCTGCATAAATGTTGAGCAAATAATTAATTTGTAGAATCCTAGAGTACCTAGGGTTCTGCAAAAGATTTCAGATTGACTTTTAAGTTTACATGAGAGGCTTTGTAGTTTATTAAACATATATGTATATTGTACACAGCCAGGCTATTTTTTATTTCAGAGAAAAAAGGTGCTCTCTAGAAATCCCAGTGAGTTGTATTAATTTGAAATCAAAAGTTCTACCTTTTTCAAAATGCTTGTGTCTAAGTTTAAACCTAACATTTGATCATTTTGTTTAAACTGACCTTCTACAGGAAAATCAATGTGAGAGGTCATACATTGGTGTGCTAAGTGTGTATATATATATATAGTTAGTGTGTGTGTATATATATATGTATGTATATCTATCTAGTATAGCTAAGTGTATATATATAGCTTATACTAATATAACCCCTCTGAAGTAATAAAGTTGTGAAACGATGCCCCTGGTTTTCCTCCCCAGATGGCACTATATATAGCTGAATGCATAGGTGAATGTCTGATGTCAGGAGTATTTGGAAAGCTATTTAGTAAGTGTAGTTATGAACTATGCAAGGACTAAGAGGCCTTGATTCTTCTGGACTAACCTCTCGGGCTTCCACTTCCAGTTATCATGGGCGTGACGCAGGCGTTTCCCAAGTTTGACCTGCAGGTTGGTAGAAACAACTGGAGCTTTCTTGAAAGGAAGATCTTGCAAGGCTTCCAGAGCTTGATAGGAAAGCTAAAAATTCTTTTCCATCATGATAATGATCTTATTTGCCTATCAACTTTTTTTTGCCTATGACTTTTCAACACATCTAGATCTATGGTTCATCTGTGCACCCCACTCAATTTGAATCAGCTTATCTGGTCCATGTCCAATTCTTGTTTCTCATGTGATTCCTCTTCAGCTTCTGAGTCCAGGAATAACCATATTTTCTGTTCTTGGAATAGTCCTAAGAACAGATTGATGCTTTAGAAAAACCTGTTTGAGCACTGATTTCTAGGCTGTCCTTTGTTTGCCCAGTCTGTTTCCTAGAAATGATGATGTTGCTGGGGCCCTGGTAGGTTTGTACAGTCAAAATGCTGTTTGGAAAATCCCCATGTACGCAAATTCTGTTTGAATTCAATCGTGGACCCTTGCTCAGATGTTAGGAATTCTCTCCCAAGGTTATGGTAATTACAGAATATATATATAAAATATATTTAATATAA
>NW_009630745.1:32581-32933 GCF_000690535.1 Cariama cristata | reverse complement strand
GGCGGGGAGCAGCGTTCCCCTGCCGGGCTGCGACCCGCACCTGAGAGCAGGGCCCCGTACCGAGGGCAGGAGATCTGTTTATACATGGATGAAGGGGGAGACAGTTTAGAGCACGGCGTAAATAATGCACACAAGTAATGCCAGGTGGCTTTTAAGAGCGAGTTTTTACTGGAAAAAAAAATGCGCTGCAAGATGTTGTCTCTTTTCCGTTCTGTCATCTAGTTTTGCCCTTTAATATCTCGGTTTGATGTAAAACTCCATTGGCTTTCCACCAAGTCCTCTGTTTGGAGTATCAGCTAGATGAATTGTGTAGTTAGAGAAACAGAATTGAGTCCTAAGTTACACCCCCCCC